>NC_040039.1:31741290-31842336 GCF_003713205.1 Coffea eugenioides
CCCTTGATATATGAAATACTGAATTCCATTCATGGAAACTGATTTGATGTCATTTGGGCGAATGTCCAATGACTTTACTGTATCACTGAGCTCAACCCCGTTTGGTAGTCAATTGGATCGAGCCGGCGAGGGGTTGGTCGTGAAAATTGTCATGCCACGGGGACTGTACTGTGGAATCTTGTGGTAATGAGACCTTTGGTTCCGGTATACTCGAGTATTACCAAAATGACTGAATGGAGTGCGGGCCCGGTTGGGGTATGTTTGGTGGAAGGAATGGGAGTGAAGTGGATTCTACGGTTGGTACTCATAAACGTTGACGGAGAGTCAATGAGATTGGATCAAGAATATAAGCGTGGAAATGGGCTCTTGAGAGCCGACCGTATCCTTTCACTGATTCGATTTACTTCGAACATTCATACTTGAATTGAATGGTGATGCTTGTGTGATCTTAACTGCTATCGTGATAGTTGCTCACTGGGCTTTAGCTCATTCCGTGTTATTTGTTTTCCTTACAGGAATTGGAAAAGGTTATGACAAGTTGAGCTCATGTACATGTATTTTGATTAGCTCCTTGAGGGTGAAAACCCTAAGTGTTTTGATTCACCAATGTTTGGTGTGTAAATGGCTACTTGTTTATGTATGAACTAAATAGCTATTTTGGAATGCCGTTTTGGCTTGACAATGTTGGATTTCCATGTATATATGTTAAATTGATGTTTGGATGAACTTTGGCACGATTCGGCTTTCAAACGGCAAAAGAAAAATTTTGAACGAAAAGGCACTGGACTAAATCCGGCCAGGAATCAGGCCAGAAACTGGCCGGATTGTCGGCCGGATTGTGAAGGGTTTTGGAAAAAATTTTGGATTGCTTTCTGCCTTGTATCCGGCCGGTAACCCGGCCAGATTCTGGCCGGATTCTGACGTGGCCTGCACTATTCATCTTCGGCGCAAATTTTCGTTTTTATTTTGACTATTTTGACTTGTTTACGTGTAATGGTATGTACCGGAACGTGATAGATCGACGTAAACTGTACCGTTAGTCCTGGCGAGAGCTGGGCAGGCAGTCCGCTAACCCCTTTGGTTCGCCTTAGGGGAAGGTGGGGCTGTCACAATTACTACAACACATTGGGAAAGATCGAAAAGGTAGGCATTTCAACTAGGCCAAATGATAAGTATAAAAGTTATTTTTAAAAAAAAATTCTTTTTTTCTAATAGGGGAAGTAAAGGTGCTAACGAGTCGAGTCGAGTTTGGGTAGCACTGTACTCGAATTCTAACTGGATGAATTCATAGGCTACTTGGACTTGAACTCGACTCAATCGAGTAAGAGAACTTATAGCTTGACTCGACTTGTGGGGATAATAAATAAACTCGAACTCAACTCGATAAGACTTGATGCTGTTCTTGAATCTTATCGAGCTTGAGTATTCAAACAAAAAAACTCAAGTTTGGCTAAAACATGAACCCATAATGGTCATTTTATAATTAAATAAATGTACTATATCAATAATAGAATTACTCGATTAGGCTTATTGAGCACTCAAGTAGCATATAAAAGACCTCAAACTCAACTTGAAACCTGAAATGAGCAACTCGAACTCGATCAACCCGAGTTCAAGCTAAACGTTTGACCGAGCTGCTCGTAAGCACTCCTAAGGGGAAAGATAGGAATTAAGAAATGAAAAATGGATAGAGGGATTAAAATTCAAGACCTTTAATTCTTGGAACCTCAATCTTAGTTACTAAAATTAAAAGTTATTATGGAATGTGTTTTATGCTTTTAGATTAATGGTGACCGGTCCATCGAGGAAATGTTTGAAGACATCATGAAATTGTTTCCCAGATTTTTATTGAAAAGCCTAATACAGAAAGAATATTCACTTTTGACGTCACATGTGAATGTGGGGCTTAAAAAAGTTTATTCAGCGAGTATTGCAAGAAAATCATGTTTATGTGCAAGTAATACTAATAGCTCATATCTAGATTGAGGGTCTATTAGATACTTATATGGAAATTGAGTTTCTTTTTTTCCCCGATGAAACTGAGTTTCATTTCGTTAAATCAAGTATCTTTCTTTTACGTTGAATATTTCATCCATTATTAATTTACTTTTAGTTTTAAAATGGGCAAATATTTTTTAAATTAATATCTAAGTTCATCTTGTCCTTGAGATTTGAAGCTTCATTCATGAATTTAACCCATTTTTGGTTTTTGATTGACATCATCGTTGGGACTTTAGCTCATATCTAGATTGAGGGTCTATTAGATACTTATATGAAAATTGAGTTTCTTTTTTTCCCCGATGAAACTGAATTTCATTTCGTTAAATCAAGTATCTTTGATTTACGTTGAATATTTCATCCATTATTAATTTACTTTTAGTTTTAAAATGGGCAAATATTTTTTAAATTAATATCTAAGTTCATCTTGTGCTTGAGATTTGAAGCTTCATTCATGAATTTAACCCATTTTTGGTTTTTGATTGACATCATCGTTGGGACTTGGGGTGAATGTTGACGTTACATTGAAAAAAAAAAGAACTTATTATGACTAAAACCGCTTAGTCCCCACTAAACAATACTCGATATATTGTAAACTAAATTCTCTTATTTGTCCATTTTGAGTCACCGTAACCAAAACTAATTAAAGTACGGAGCATGCACACAATGCACGATATAGGAACATGATATGAATAAAAGGATTAATTCCATTTTGCATCCTCATAGTGAGCTACGATATAAGGCTGCTGATAATAATTCATTGTGTATGTATTCTGGGTTAGATAAAATAAAGGAAAGAAGAGTATGGACATTTGAGAAATGGTGTCAAATGGGATGCAGCCTGTGAGAACCTCGAAAATATGCCTACAGATATATATATAAATACATAATATAAAATATATGCATTGCACCTGCATTTTTAAACTGTCAATAAACTTCATATTTCTCTTTATGTGATTCTAATTAAGTACGTAAAAATAGTTTTATGTTACAATCAGTCTAAGTGTGCAAAATATTAAAAACTATTTGATTCCTGCCATTATAAATTAACACTTTTTGGGGTAAACTATTTTAATGCCTTGAGGTTAATTCTTTGAGATCCGATAACCAAGTCTAAGCGTTAATAATATTAAGTGTTAGCGGAAATCCTTTACAATTACATTTAGAACATTAAAATTTTGATAATTGAACTTTTACAAGAATAAATTACTAGAAGGCTAGCAAATGTTAGTTAAAGTAAAAATGTTGGAATCAGCTTATGAATGAGAACCTTGGAAAATGTATATAAATATCAGTGCATATTTTGTTTGCATTTTAATTCTTTAATAAACTTTGGCATTAAGTCCAATTGCTTTTAAATGAGTTCGTAGAAATAAACGTTAGGTGCAAAATAAAAGAATTGTGCTAAACTACTAAACTTCTTAGTTTTGATACATTAATTTCATATTTCAATGGTAAACTATTTCATTGATCTAATAATTAATTTCTTTGAATTCTAGTATTGTAATTAATTGTTTTGAAATAAAAGTGTAAAGATAATTTCTATGTAATAAATAATATAATTGTGCCAATATTGAATTATTCAGTTTTACTATACTAAATTAATATTTCTTGAGTTGGATTAATTCTATTACTTTAAAAGAAATTCTTTGATTTCCGATAACTAGTTTTAATCGTTAATAATGTTAAATGTTAATAGGAATTTCCGCGTTAAGATGAAAACCAATGAATTTTAGATAAATATGATACAATATACTATACATACTTAAGGCGTGAAAATTTCGATAATTATAGTCTTATCCTTCTCTGTTTTCACAACAAGTGCGTAAAAATAATCTTTATGTGCAAACTGACACCATTGGATTAAATTATTGTTTCACTTGACTTTATATTACTAAAACGATAAATTTCGAGTTAGATTAACTCTAATTCTTGAGATATAATAATTAGAAATTCTAATAACTAATTCAATCGCTAAATAATGTTAGGAATTACTAGAAACCTTATTATTAAATTGTAATCGACAAATTTTCGATAAAAATGGTTTAAGTATACTAGTGTATAATTAAGCCTTCAAATCACAATTGGGGTAAATTGTTGGTTTTAAGTTAGAATCGAGAGTTAAGTAGAGGTTAGGGGGCAAAGTGAATAGATCATAATGCCCTTCACAATTCCACAAAACCTCCACTACACCACAACCATCACCATGCACGGCCAAACACTCCCTCTTACAGCCTTTCCATTACCGCCCCAATTGACCAATCACAACCTCACCAATTCTATACGTAAACCAACTTCCACACTCAACCATCTCCTAAACCGCGGCACCCTCTTCATTTCCTTTCCACTTCACATCTCAAACCACGACTGCATTTCACTCTGCCTTGCCATTGTCGACAAAGGGAGAGAGTAAGGGAGAGTCGCACTTCACAATCGAGGGAAGAAGCCGCGAGCTGCAAACATTTCTGGTTCTGTCCGCAAACATTGAAGCTGAAGTGAAGGCAGAAAGAACCCGTGAGCAAGCTCCACCCATTCTGCACCCCATCTCACTCCACTTCACGACTGTGACACCACCAGCTCCACCGACAACCATAACCTCAAACACTGCCGCGTGCGTGAGAGCTGAGAGGAAGAAAAACAATTTCCAGATTTTCGTGTGAAAGATTAGCTTGCTGTGAGGTAAAATTCTGGATCATTTTAAGATTAATCGGTGGTAGTTTGAGCTATCCTGGAACATGCATGTACTGTGGTACCATCGGATGATGAATTTAAGATATTAGGAAAATTTCTGTTTTGGTTTTATGCACTGCCGAGTAGCTGAGTTAGGAATGTAGCTTTAATGTGTTTTCTGGATTTGATTTGAGCATGCAAGGGTGATTAACTAACCGAATTTTTGGATGATTATCATGATTAAGGTCATGCATGAATTTAACTAGCCTGAATTTCACTGGAAAATAAGAATTGAAACAGAATTCTTCATGCAAGCTCACCCGAATGTAGTTTCACCAAGCTCTGGAATTTATGAATGTGTTTTGCTGCTGCCGAGCTGACTTTCTGGTTTGATAGGTTAGCTAATTAACTCAGCAATTGGGCATGTGAGAATTTAAGGGCAAAATAAAAGGCTTCAATTGAAGATAATATCGGATGATGAACTAAGGAGATTAGAAAATTCTGTTTTGATTGAGTGTGATTTTGCCGAGAGGATGGATTGGAAATGCATCTGTAATTCTGTTTTCCGTGAAAACCTGAACATTCATGTGTAACTAGCCAAGTGAAGCGTAATGATTAGGATGTTTGGACCCTGCATGTTAAATTTATGAAGTTGATTAATGAGTTAAGGCACCTAGAAAATTCTGTTTTGTTGAGCATGATTCTGCCGTGCATGATTATGATGGGAGGTACTTAATTTGTCTAATTTTGACAAGCTGTGGCTAGAATCCTAATTATTCAAGTGAAGATAAAATGCTTAAGGACCTGCATGTTGAGTTACACGATTGGGCAATGAAACTAGGAACTTGGAAAAATTCTGGTTTTGTGAATCGGAATGAACTGAAAATTTCCGAGACCTTGAATTTGATATTGATTGCGCAATCTGTCTTATAGTGATGTTATGAGTTGATATATACGATTGACTAGTTAACAATTTGTTAATAGAAGTTTGCATGAGGTCTTGTAGCTTGGCTAACCAAGAGAATAAAATGAAAACAGAAAGTTCTTCATGCATGTGCAACCGTGACTAGTTGGACAAAATTTCTGGATTTTCTGGATGATTTTAGTTGTTATATGAACCTGGTTTTGAAGTAGAAATTTTTACTAACTAGATAAGTGCTTACATGCTGAACTTGAGTACTTGACACCATGTTTAAATCAAAGGAAAAACTGGATTTAAAAACATACAATTGCTGGAAAATTCTTATGAACTACCGTGAGTTTGAACCTGGAAATTGTTTTGTGGTATCCGAAGGTTGAATCGGAGTTTTAGCTCGGTTGTGAAATTATTCCTTGAACCACAATGATTGGAAATGCCTGGAATATGTTGTTTTAAAGTTTTATAAGACATGCAGAGGTGAAACACTCGAATTGTGGGTGAATTGCCAATTGATGGTTGTCATATATAGCTGATGACAGATTAGTATATATATGAATTCTTGGCTGAACCATTTGCTGGAATTAAGTGTTATTTGCCTTGGTATATACTGGTATGAATGTCATATTTAAAGGTACGGATGGTTTGAATAAAAGTCCTATGGTTTTAAAAGAGAAAAAGGAGTTTTTCACAAGTGAACAAGAATTTCCAGATTTCCGGATTTCACTGACCAGTCTAGGAAAAATATTTATATCTTGGTGTAGGAAAATCCGATTAAGGCGCCGTCAGTGGCATTTGAAACTAGAATCATAGACCTTTGTCCTGTAGAAATTTCGCATTTTTCCTCCAGGTGTACTGCTGTCCATGAATTTTCAAAGTAGACTGTTTTGCATGAACGTTCTGTTTATTCGTGAAACTGAATTTTGATTTGAATCGAACTTTTAGCTTAATTGTGGGTTAAATTCTTGATTGAATTGTGGTTGGAAATGATTGATGTTGTCAAGGGCTAATGATTGATGAAACCTTGGCCATTGGAATGATTTTATAAGTATTACTAGATGATGGAAGTTAATTGCCGGAATGTCTTGGGGCTTTACTTCTATTTCTATTTGCTTATGATGGGTTTGCTGAAACCAAGTGCTAATGTTTGATGAAGCCTTGGTTGATCATTTTATTTTATTCAGAAATGCACTTGTTGAAATCTAGGGCTAATGATTGACGAAACCCTAGTAATTTGCTATGGGACTTTTGCCATATTTTGATCCATATTATGATTTCGAAACGGAATCGGAGCGGGGAAAGCTATATCGACCATGCAAACTCGAGTAACTGTGATCAAATTAATCAAAAATATTTTTTCAGCTAGTATTATATTATAAAACTCCATATCTAGTGATTTGCCTAAAACTTTCCAACTCGATAATTTTCTTTAGCTCAACCTAGCCTTGATAGCTATAGTAATTAAGTTCTATAGTTTTTGAAAACTTTAAGTCTTATCTTAATTCCTTTTCTCTCCTTAAGCTTTGCGCTTGGATAGTTAACTATAGGAAAAGTTCCAAAATACGAGCTTTACCAATTTTAGTGAAAAGCTTGGGAGACTTGCTCGGCAAGAAACCCTATTTTAGGAAAAATAGTTCTTAAGGATAATTTTTGCAAAAGCCGTAACTTGAGGGAAATGTTCAAAGTAACTTTCTAACATTGTTGTTGAAAGATTTGTCGACTTATTTCAAGAAAAGGATACTAGTTACCCTTTATAAGGAAGAGTATCTTACGAAAAACTATAAGAAACATTTCTTCTAAGTTTGTCAAGTTTCAACCTAAGTAGACTCCTAATTTTTCTAAAAGGTAGTAAACTAGTAGTATATTAAGTATACCTCAGCTTGTATAAGATTAAAAACTGAATAGAAACTTATAGTTTCAAAATTTGGTTTTTAGGATATTGCGAGGACGCGGAATTCGATTCCCAACTTGATATCTGAACTCCACTCTTGGTGAGTGTCCCTGTCTGTTCTTTCCTACTTGAATTAAGTGCTTTCTTGACTCGATATGTGATAGATTGCAAAATGAGTTTTGATCCATCGAAGTGAGCAGTGTGTACTTTATCGCACTAGCCGTTCGAGTGGTGACTTGCGTGAATCATTTTCTCATAAGTCCTTGAATCTAAATGTAGTTACGTCGCTGGGTGAATCCCTCGACACCTGAATCAACTACAATAATGACTGAATCCAAATGTAGTTACGTCGTTGGGTGAATCCCTCGGCACCTGAATCGAACTACAATAAAGTCGTTAGGTGAATCCTTCGACGAATTTTATTACGGGTATATCTCGAGTATACTGCGTCGGTAGACGAAGTGCGGGCCCGGAGTAGAGGTATGAATGGTGACGGGTTAGGATTAAAATGAGTGGATCTACATGGACTATAAGTAGTGAGAGTTGACGGAGGGTCAACTACGATGAATGGTGATCAAGCGAGGAAAATGGCTCCTGAGAGCCCCTGTATCCTACCTTGTGCTGTTATACGCTTTCCTAACTGTTCAATTTGGTTAAATTATTACTCGCTGTTTGATTTAAGTGACTGCATGTTTTGGGGCACCACTGAGCTTTAGCTCACCCCATATTTATTTGTTTTCCTTACAGGATGGGAAGTTTGAAAGTATTTGATCAGCTTATATTTCCTATGGTTGTACTTGAACAATTTGATTGAAATATCCGGTTTGTAATGGATTCTAAGCTAAACTTTGTATTTTCATTTTGGATTGCCACTTGTAGCTGGAAAAGTGTAATCTCTAATTCTAATACTCAATTTGCATGTTTGTATTGGCTTAATATGTCCTTAGTCCTTGCGAGCGACGCGTGAAGTATTTAGGAGCCGTCGATTGGCTAAGTTATATGCTGTTATCTTTGAAGTTAATGTGGTGATAGAATTTGATTTATTTCGGGTGAATCATTTTTGTAATAGCTTAGGTTAATCGTCGGAGGGTTTTGGATTAGAATGCTTGCGTGAGTCCTGGCGAGAGTTGGGCAGACGGCCCGCCAACCCTTTGGTTCGCCTTAGGGGGAAGTGGGGTCGTCACAGAGCCGAGAATTTAGGATGCTACGCGTCCACCATATAGTTTAGCATCAAAGTGAGAATTGAGTTAAGGGATGCAGAGTGCAATTAATCCTTTTATTAATGTAGAATTTCTATCTTTTTATTTACCTCTCACTCCTCCCCACACTTTTCTCAACCCCAATTATCAGGTCCAAGATTCGAACTTGTAAAATTGCCATATTTACGCATTATGTGCACTCTCAAATACCACCTATCTGATAGTCTAGGGTGCAATGTGTTCAAATTCAAAACCTAAGGTTAAAGTGGGAATTGATTGCAAAATTGGTGGAGTAAAGTGGAATTAGTCCCTCACAAAATATATGTAACTGCGTACTTTTGCATAGGTTTATCTTTATTGAAAAACATTTGCATTTATTAAACTCATTAGTGGAATTATTGCTTGGGCGATGGATGGGTTGGATGGTCTGGAGAAAGGGACTGTAACTGAGAGGTCTCAGGTTCAAAACTTCTCATTTATACTAGAAAAAAAAACTACATAAAGGATCAATTGAGTTATTGCTATTTTGTGTTTGAATTTTCAAATTCAATCAATCAATTTTATTTTTAGAATTTCAAGTTGATGAATAGGAATGTTGAAAAGGTCTTTCATTTATCTATTATTATAGATAATTCCATCTCTATTATCCATTCTATGGGATTCGCTATGGAATTCAAACCTGAACTCTATTTGCATTATGATTCATTATTTCTATCCCATTGGATTTCTTTTTTATTTCAGCATATCGATTTATGCCGAGCTTTTTTTTTTTTTTTATACCTATTGTCGCGCCCCATTTTTTAAAATAAAAATCAAGTGCGTGTGTGAAAGTGTATTTTTGAAGAAATGAGTTTAATAAGCAAAGAGAGCCTAAGATGGGACATGAAAATGCGACATTTTGGCCCAAAATGCGAGTTTAAAAGGGTTTTTGATAAATTTGGAGTCGCCACTTGGTATTGAGTTGGAGTATACCAAGTCACCCTGAAAATTTGATTTTCAAAAATAAAGAAAACCCTTTTAAACGACTCCAAGTCTTTGAAAACTAGAAAAAATGGATTCGGGGGTTACGGTTAAAGAAAGGGAAGGCAACAGTTGATTTGACTCGACTCCAAGACACCGTTTCAATCTAGCGGAATTTAGTTGCGTGATTTAATCAAAATTTCTAACCTTACAATGTACTACATTTTGGATGTAGTTACATGAATGCAAGCCTAACGTAGTAGTGGATCGAGAGGGGCAAAATATCTCTTTGAGATTTGATCGGCATCGAACACATTAATTGTGACGGCCAAAATTGATTCCTCGAAGAGGTCACAACAAATGCAAGTGATGAGACTTGGAGGAAAAAAAGAGTAAAATTAGGATTTTAAAAGATGCAATTGATTGAAATTTAGAGGCAAAAAGATTGTTTTGGAAAATGAATTTTTAAAGGGAAAGGGAAATTAGCGTTCAAAAGATGAATTTTAGAAGAAAAGAGAAAATCATGCATGTATGCCCTAAAAGGATCAATGCAACATAATGGGTGTGGAGGACTAGGTTCGTGACTTGAATATTTTTTCTTATAGAAAGGAGAACAAGCGTGCTAAGGTTAAAAAGTCATACTCGTTTGTTTCCTTTATTCGAAGGGTGACTCACTAACCTAATCAAGCGAATGAACTAATCTACTTTCCTAATTGCCTAAATGAAAATGCAAGTCTAGATGTCATGAATCGCATAAGGGAAAAAGAAATATAACATGCAAAATGAAGAAAGAGTCTTAAAAGTAAAACATGCATGGAAATGTAGTGAGGCATGCAAAATGTGATTCTAGCTCATGATCGGCCCTAACGGGTTTAGTGTTGGATTAGCCCATATCTAAATACTTTTCACAATCGTTGGACTAGTGAGAAATCGGAGAAGGAGGCCATGACTAGCGTTGGACTAGTCACAGTGATATCACATTTATTATAACTAAACAAATCATATAAAACACAATAAAAGCAAATAAACATATAAATCACATATAGCACATAAGCATGATATCTAGATGCAAGACCCTAAGAAAACGAACAAACATGTAAACACATAAGCATGCAAGCACACAAAGCAAATAAGAGCAAATAGAGACCTGACTATTACATTTGGGGGGCGCCCTAACTACAGTCTAAGAGGGAAAGAATAAAATAATAAAATAACTACCTAACTATTACATATTCTATCTAAATACATGCCTTGAACCCCCTAACTATTACAATTTGACATTTAAATGCCTCTCAAATAATCAAAAATTAAATTAAAATAAATATACAAAATTAAAAAAGTAAAGTGAATAAATAAATAAAACAAAACAAAATAACAAACATTCAAAAACTCGCTTTGTAAAATCACACATAAATTCACATAGGATCAAGTAAAAATCAAAATAAAGGAGTAGAGTGTACCTTCTTTGAATTGGTGACCTAACGATACGAAATTTCTTTTATTTACCCTCCAAAACAAAGAAAATGGTCAAGGCACCAATTTATTTAATAAACACACAACTAATTGCTTGAAATCAACTCCAGGTTCCTAAAATTTACAAATTAAATGCCATTTGAACCAAGCATGTAGTTAAATATAGTTAAAAAATCCAACTTATCAAACAAAGATGCAGATTAATGATTGAAGAGCCATCACCTTAATTCACTAAATTATGGAGCATCCAAAATCTAAACTCAACAAATTCACTTGAAATTCTATTGACAAAACTTGAGCTAACTCATGAAGATTTGTAAACATTGGGAAAATTTCGGGAGTAAAATTATTATTACAAATGTTAGGGGGTGAAATCAAAGCAAAATAAAGCTCTAAAAATTAATTAAGCTCTAATTGTCTCCTAAAATCAGGAAAAAGATTTGCCTAAAGCATGGTTAAAACACAAAGAGAATGTTTAACTTTCCAAAGGGTAAAGTTGATTTTTTCCATATTTTTTGGGCCATAGTAGCATTATGGAGAAATTTGGAGGCAAAAAATGTAATTTGTGAACTTGCATGCAAATCAGATTCGAAGAAAGCTCCAGCAACTGGAAGCTTTAGAAAGCTCCAGCAACTGGAAGCTTTTCTTCTCGCTGCTACAACCCATATCCGCAGAAACCTCAGACCGAAACAACCATCAAAACTCATCATCAGATTTTACGTAAAGAATGAAAATGAAACCCTTTTCCATGTATCACCAAGATTAAACCCAATATGTCAATCACTAAACATGATATTCAAAGTTCATCACATGAATATGCAGCCCAGGTTCCAAACAAGAGAACAGCAAGATAATCAAGGAAGAAAAATGAAGATTTTGATGCAAAGTTGCAAGGTTGGCTATTCTTTCATTTGACATTGCCTCTCTCAAACTGATCAAGGATTAGCAAAAATACAGCAAATGATAAAAAACAGCTTTTAACTAGCAGACGTGAAGATCCAAACAATAAAGGCAGCATAGCTACAATTGTCAAGCATTGTCAACAGCAAAACAACTCCAGATTCACGTCTCATAGGCTCGGATTCTCATGAAAACAGTGTTAAAGCAATAAAGGGAGAAGTGATGGTTACCTCAAAACCCTGGTGAAGTAAAATGAACGTGAAATGCCTCCAAGAAATCGCGCTGATTCCAGAAATGCAGTCGAGAACTTTCGTTGCAGAAATTTCAGCAGTGACACAGTTCATAATTTGGGCCGCAATTTGAGAGGGTTGAAAACTTTTTTGCTGATTGATTCCTTAACAAAAATTGTTCGTGGGGATCCAGAGATGGTGCAGAAAGAAAGATCTCGTTCTGAAGGTTGGAGGTTAGGTCGGAATTTGACTGGAAAGTCAGCTGGTTCGCCAACCTGATTCCAGAAAATTTTTTAGCTTTTCAATGTTTTTTCTTTTCCTCTCGGTTTTCTCTCTTTTCCTTTCTTTCCTTTCTTGCTCCGCCGCCCTCCTACTCTTCCTCAGACTCTCCCCAGATCCTCTCTTCCTTTCTTCCTTTTGTTTGCTCCTCTTTCTTCCGCTCTTCTTTTCTTTCTTTTTTTCCCCGCAACTCCCTTTTTCCTCTCTGCGCGAAGCCTCTGGTCCTTTCCCCGCAACTCCCTTTAGTTAGTTATTTTGATTCCAAAGGGGGTAAAAAATAAAATTTGGGTTTAGCTATATGTATGAAAGAGCATACAATAATGATGTATATGGCAAATCGCATGGTCTGGTCTAAAAGACAAATAGGTCAAGAAAATATTTATATTGGGTTAGTTCACTTCTTTAACATTCATTTTTTTTTTTTGGGTACTTATGGTGTTTAAGCAAGTTACACTATCCTTTTCCTATTTTTCTTTTCTTTTCTTTTCTTTTTTTTGGAATACATGAATACCAAATGGAATAAGAGTAAATAAATATACCCAAAACAACATATTGCATCATTATTTCTTGACATATGGAATAATAGAAGAGGATAGTCAATAAAATTTAAATCTTGCTTTTTATTAAAGAGAGAATGCGATACCGATACATAAAAGTATCGCTACATAAAAATACTGAAGACACTATGGTGCGAACTTTTCCGTGGGAGGAGATGTGCACTGATGGGTAACACAAACACAAATGAATTGCACATATTTTTTGCCAACAAACCGACAGTGTCCTTCGCCATTGTACTTCTGTTTGCAAACTGCGGGACAGGTTTCATCAGGATGACGCCAATGATATACTTCAGGTGGAAAAGTCTGAAGTAACGATAGTTATGGTAACGAAACTATTTTTACCTGATATAACAGGTAAAAATACTTTTAGCGACCATTTGATTACCTGTTGTACTGGTCATCTAAATGAAATAGTTCCTAAAATTTTGGTTAGTAAGTTTTGCATAAAAAATAGTAAGTGAACTCGATATATTAGTAACTTTTATGTCTCAAAAAGTAAACTTGAATAAATATGGAACTAACTTTATTTTTTTGAAGTAAAATACTACTCTATATCTGAAACTTAGTTTTTGGAGAGTAAGTTTAGTTCAAGTAATAGTAAGTTTTTATAGATTAATAGTAAATATTGTTGATAGAATAGTAAATTTGGTTAATCATCAAAACTTAATAGTTTGTGGCATAAATTTACTATTTTACTTAAAGAAACTTACAATTGTACGTATCATTTATAAATGTTATATGTTTGAAGCATTTTAAATATACCATGAAAACTTTTTTTTTTGCATATGACCTTATGAAATATGTAAGAATAATTTGTCATATTTTAAATTTTTAATTATGGGAAAATAAACAACTAAGTTCCCAAAATATTTCACTTTTATTGTTTAAAAAATCTCAACTTGTTGGTTAAATTTAAAATAATTCTATTGTCAAAAATAGTTTTTCTCAAATTAACTTTCATGATTAGATGTGAGATACAAATATGGTAAAATATCCCTCATACATATGTAATGGATATTTCAGACTTTTAGTAAAAAAAATTTGTTGTTAAAATAACATATATCATAGTGTACTAATTATTTTAGGACCATTTTATAGGTGAACTAAATTTAATTTAAATTATACAATAGATTATACATGCATGTGATTTTCATTTATAATTATTGGATCCTATTCTTATGAACAATCTCCCAAGGAAAAAAATCCAGATCATACTGATTTTCTTATATGAATTGTTATACTAATTTTGTCATTTTTATTATTATATTATTTCTCATTTTGTTTAGGCTTTTACTCTTATTATTTCTTGTGTCTCAGATGTAAATTTATTAAAACTTTATCATCTTATTATATTCATAGGTGTTAAATTATAAAAATTTTGATATATAAACAAGTAATATTCTATATATAACTAGAAAGATTTGTTGTTATTGTTATTCGAACTTTCAAACTTTTCAAAAATGGAAAATGATTAAAAGCTTATAATACGACAAAATTTTATTACATATTTCACAAGATTATGTGAAAAGTCAAACTATTTTTCATAGTATTTTAAAATATATAAATAAATTTTTTAAATTATACCTATAATCATGTATTATACAAGTATATTATGAGTACTTACTAACTAAGGTACCAAGAATTAATCATTAATAAAACATCTTATCATTATTTCAAATAAATTTCCTAATACTATTTTGAAATATGTTTTAAAATAAAATAGTACATGTGTCCCATAAATCAGTAAGTTTTGATTATTAATCAATTTACCATGTTATTAGTAAGAGTTACTATTTATGTATAAAAACTTACTATTACTTGAGTTAAACTTACTCTCTAAAAAGTAAGTTTGGGATATAAAGTAGTAATTTATTTGTTTAAAAAGTAAGTTTAATATTTATTCCAACTTACCTTTTGAAGTATAAAAGTTACTAATTTATTACGGTTAACTTATTATTTTAGATAGAAAACTTACTTTCTTATTTTTAAGTGTTATCATATTCAGGTGGATAGACCTATCAAATAATCAAATGATCGCTAAAAGCAAATAAAAAATGAATCAAAAATGGTCATCCAAGTGTTATCCTATTTATGTCTTAAAAAGTAAATTGAAATAAAAATGAAAGTTACTTTTTTAAAAAAATAAATTACTACTCTATATTCGAAACTTACTTTTTGGAGAGTAAGTTTAGTTCAAGTAATAGTAAGTTTTCACGGATTAATAGTAAATCCTGTTGATAAAACAGTAAATTTGGTTAATCATCAAGACTTACTAGTTTGTGGCATAAATTTACTATTTTACTTAAAGAAACTTATATGAAACAAGTATTAGGAAGTTTATTTAAAATAATGCTAAGATTTTTTTATTAATGATTGAAACTTAATATTATAGTTAGTAATTGTTGGTAACGTAAATGTATAATATATGATTGTATGTATCATTCATCAATGTTATGTGTTTTAAGCATTTTCATAAATGTATGTATCATTTACAAAGGTTATGTGTTCTAATAAATTTATTTTCTAGGTCACAAGTATAAAAGTTAAATTTGTACTAATGTGGCATAATCTTTGAAAACTATAGTAAATTTACCCACATATTAAGTTTCGTGAGATTCAAATATATTTTGTATCATTTACAATATGGATTTATACGCACATTTTTTTTATCAAACTTACTTTTAATTGGCAAATAGTATGTAAATTATTATAAAATGTCATTTTATAATAATCATAATTTGTATAGGTGAATGGTATATAAACTGCTAAAATTGCCAATTTATAAATGATCAAATCTTACTACTTTATGGCATATATTAGTTTGGTCAACTAAAAAATTATCGTAATTAAGTGTACGTTGGTTGTTGATTTGAAATTTGCACCCCTGTCACTATTTCGTTATTTCTACCACAAGTTTTTCTAATCAAAGTAAAACAAAGTCAAATATCTTTTCCTTTTGTATGTAGTATTTATATTTAGTAAAAAATTAAAAAATTGCCAAGCACAATCCATAAACATAAAGAATGAATTATAAAGGAAAATAAGAAGTGTACATATATAGCAACATTTTTGGCCTTCTAACATCAATCCAAAGTGGATCAAAAATAGCATTACTCATTCATATCTAGTTTTGAAAAGCTATTCTAACCGTAGAATAAGACAATTTTAAGAGTAGACGATTACTTGCAATTTTTGCATTGTCGTCGCTTTCGCTTGTGAGTAGAATGTTTTGCCTTTTGTCCCTTTGTAGCAACAACAATTGGATCACGAACATCAAAATCACTCCTCTTTATGGACTCATCCATCATATTATCCTTTTTTTTAGCTTTATGCACTAGAGGCGCATCATTCACCCAAAGATTTTTGAAACGAGATGTTGAATTTATAATGCACTCTCTAGCTTCATCATATCCTTGTTGTGTCTTAACTGCATAAAAACACATTTGATTACTTAATGCACATAAAGCACCAAATCGAGCTGCTTGAATTGCTGAATCTTCAAGTTGAATAGAATATATGTTTTTTTCGGCTGGCTTTGCTTGCTGAGTCCATCTAAACAGAATGCATGATTTAGGAATCTCGTCCATATCCTCAGCTTTCATAACTGCAAACGCATGGGAGCAAGGAATTCCATCTGACTCAAGTTTCTTACATGAACAAATAATAGTCCTTTCAGATTTATCCAATTCCACTTGCCAAGAGCAAATTCGATGCAAGTACTCAGTGAATGTATATAACTTCACCTTATCTTGATCAACAACTGAAACGAGGCGAAGTGAGGCTTCAGCATAAATTTCATCACGAATCTTGAAAAAAATCTTTCTTGTGAAAATGCTTGCAGCATTTCCTTCCAATTCTCTCAAATGAGTAATTAGAACAGGAGATGACTGACTTGTGATGCATTCTTCCTTGTGTTCATTCCGCCTAACTTTTGATAAAAATAGCTCAAATCGATGAGCAAACGGGTAAAGTAGCATTTTGAATTGAAGGTACTTGTGCGCCGTAGCATTCAATTGCTCTGATCTTTGGGTTGATTTCATTCCAGCAAAAAAGTGTCCTCTCAAAAATGCAGCAGCCCATTTTTCCCTTTTGTTGTATAAATCGACAACCCATTGGTTATCTCTCAAATTGTGTTTCTCAACTAGCAAATGCCACCTTCTCTCAAACTCTTCATGGCTACAAATCATGTCCATTGCCACATCAAAATCAAGAACGAACCCCTTATTTGTATGGGTAACAACATTTCTTTTTAAATGCCAAGCACATAATCGGTGACGGGCAGAAGGAATAACTGCCTTTATTGCATTTCTCATTGCACCATCCCCATCAGTGACAACTGAGATAGGTGCCTTTTTTTCCATGGCCTCCAAAAATGTTTCCAATACCCACTTATATGTGTCCTCAGTCTCATCAGCAATTAATGCACACCCAAAAATTGTGGTAACATAGTGATGATTTACGCCGGCCAAAATTACTAGTGGCTTCCTATAAGCATTGGTGCGGTATGTAGAGTCAAAGACAAGAACATCACCAAAACATTGGTAATCCAAACGAGATTGAGAATCTGTCCAAAAGAGTCGTATCAATCGCTTCTCCACGTCAACAGCATACTTGTAAAAGAATTTTGGCTCACCATTTGCTCGACCATCCAAATATGCCAACACCTGAGAGGCATCACCAACTTCAAGTGCATTTCTATGGAATTGGTCAACAGCATTTCGTAGATCCTTTTCTGTGTATCCCATCTTGTTGTGGCCCCCAGCTTGGTAAGCTTGAAGGTCCACTATTTGAGGAATTCGAATACCAACTCCATGCATCAAAATAGCATGCTCCAAGTCTGCTGGGTTGACACTCCTATGTGATCGAAGAAATTGTACAAATTCTTGATTTGCCAATTGGTGATTGTGATCCATATTAAACCGCTTAATCGTAAACTTCTGAATATCCTTGTTCCATTGCACAATTATAGTTGCCAGACAACCAACTCTCGTAAGGCGTTTTGCCTCTTTCTTACGGTTAACTAAATTTAACCATTTGCTATTTCTAAAGCCCTCTCTGTTGCATACCCATCGTTTGTATGTCACAATACCTTTCCGATCTTTCTTTTCATCCCGCTCTCTAATACCAAAACCGACCATTTTGCTATGACATAGGTAAAATTCTCTGGCATCTTCAATGGAATCAAATGTTAATACTTGAATTTCATCAGAAGATAATTTGTCAAGCCGATCAACAATGGTTCTCCAACTTATACCACCACCAAGCTTGGCCGATTTGTTAGATAACTGTTCTAGTTCATCTACATGAGCTGTCATTTCTTCCATTTTCAGCATGATGCTAGAAGCTATCAAGTCAAAGATGCTGTCATGTCAGTCAAAGAGGCTATCAAGTCAATGTTTGTGTTGATGTATGTTTTCTGAGATTTTTACTTAAATTCTTTGCAATACAAATGAAAATATTACAACTTTGGACTCCTACGCAATCTATACTCAAGTTGATCGTACCCAAAGATTGGAACCCAAAGATTAATTCTTAATTCTTAGTCATTCAAATCTTTTGATGCGAACTCCAATATCTCCCAAATAAAACAGCCTAGTAACTCAGTTTTCATCGCTAAAGAATCAAATACTCATAGCTATCATTACTTTTTTATGCAAAAGTCGACATTTTTAGGTAAAGACCCCCGGTTACTAGGTAACGAAAACCAGAGACTATAGCTCAATGTAATAAACTAAACATAAAAGCACAAGCAATAATACAAAGGGTAAAAAATAAAAAAGTCATTTATGGTTAAGCAAACATATAGAAAAGCCCCATGTGATATCAAAACATACAATCCGACATCTCGTGATTTGAATTAAATTGAAAGATGATGAAAATCGTTAAAACTAACGTATTTGAGGCACATGCGCTTGCTTTGCAACTAATAGTACCTTAAAGCAATTTTTTATAATTAATTTTCATTTGATATACCTATTTTACCCCTTATAGAGAAGCCCCTAGTGGTTAACTTAACCTACAAAAAAGCCCTCTATAGCTTCGAAACATATACGTTGGATTTAATTCGAAACTTTCAGGAAATATATTGGAAAAAGAGTAAATATTCTTGATAGAAATCAACCGCGGGTCTTATGTACACTACTTTTGGGATATGGTAAAAGTTTTAAATTTGGGTTTTTACTATTATAATATTATCTTAGAGTCTTTTTTAAGAACTTAAAGTAAGAATTTTGAGAGTCTACTTTTTTTTTGTATAAAGTGAAGGAAAATTTGACAAAATAGTTACTTATATCTTTCTCAAACTTTCGAGTCAGCAAGCAAAACTAGACCCTACGATACTAGTATAAGATTTGTAAGTGTTCATGAAAAGCGAAAGTAAAAATTGTCAAGGTCGACAAAGCCATCAAAAGAGGATGATTGTGAATTTTTTTGTAATTATGGTGCTATCCCACATACAGATTTTAATCAATCTAGAACAACTATTTTATGTATGACAGGGATAAATGTTATATATTTTGAAACCACAATGGACTTTTCTGTAATTTGGCTTAACCATAGGGGATTTTTCTGCATTTTATCCTTATATATATCTGGATATTTTTGTCATTTTATCTATCCACATTAGTTTTGACAATTTCTATCACCTCTCCAATTTGGTTCAAACTATGAGATGCTGAATTGTATGTTTCAAAACTACAATGAGCTTTTTCGTATATTCGCTTAACCACAGGTGGCTCTTTTGTTTTTTACCCTAATACAAAAGCATACTTCATATCTCAATAATATGGGGAACTAAGATTGATAATTAGGCCAAATTCACAATAAAAATGCTAGAAAATTATTTACAATGCCTAGAAAAGTTAGCCAAAATTGAAAAGATCTCATAATACCAAATATTCACCAAAGAAATGCTGTATAGTAACACCATTTAACGCTTAACACATACACAAATACAAACCTAACAGTAATAAAACTTGAAATATAAGCCATTGCCTTTCAGGAAATCGACAAAAATTTTTAAAATTTTAATCATAAATTTCACTTAACCTTTCTACCCCTCTCCTACACTTAAGATAACATTGTCCTCAATGTTAGGGATAAAATAAAGAATTAATAACATGAAAAGAACTGAAAGTGAAATTCTCCTGACAACAAATGGAGTGCCAAAGACCAAATGCAGTGAAATATGAAACATTTCACCAAACATCTTATATGCATTCACAAATTAATCACATTTAACTTAAACGTCTAGTCTCAAGTCCTTTCCTAGATGTTTCATATGGCTATTAAGCATATTTTACCCGTAGACAATCAAAACTACAACCATTTCCTAGATGTTTCAACGGACATTTTCAGCCCCAAAATTGCAATAAAATCTTCAAATTCTCAGCCTTGATTTCGCAAGAAAATCTTGACAAAAAAACAAATGAAATATAAATAAATTACAGCAATGTAGTCAAACGATTTCAGGTGGACATGATGGACTAACCTCGGCACTGCTCTCTTTGATTGGCTACCACCGTCGCAAAACCCTTTTGTTGTGTCTGCATATGGCAGCACCCAAAACCAACCGATCGATGAGAAAGGATAGAGGGAAAGTGTGAACTAAAGATGAAAAAGGTGAAGTGAGAAAATTTATTCAATTGTAACCAAGAGAAAGTGTGGACCAAAGTGGAAACCTTGGCCTGGGAATTCAATCGTATCGTTGGAACTGAGGACTAAATAAGAAGAAGGCAGATGACTTTAAAGAGATAGGTGATACCCGAAAGTGTTTCAGGAACCCAAAACCGTTTTCAGGAACCGGTAATTTTTTTTTACTTAAATATGTACATTTTTTACTTTTAGTAGTAGTAAGTTTGATTCAACCATAAGTAAATTTTGTCAAATAAAAAGTAAATTAAATTACTCAAAGTGTAAATTTGTATTTCTGACTAAAACTTATCTTTCAGGCATATACTTACTAGTTTTAATTAAAAAGTTACTAAAGTTCATCAATAATTGCATGACACTTCTCCAAAACAGATTGACAATGCTCGAACTGGAAATTATTTGTACAAAAATTTCAGTTTCAACAAATATACAGGTCCTATCATGCTCATATGATTTAGGACTCATAGCTTCTTTTAATTTTAAGCTCTAAAAAAGGTTACAAGTGCTTTCCTTTACAAAAAGGAAGTGCCAAGAGCACATATAGATGATCATCTTAGTGAAACAGTACTATAAAAACCTAAAGGTTCACAGTACCGTACAATATTGTGGGCAGAATACCAACTGACTGCATAGACAATGCCTACTATGGACAACTTCATATTACTCAACTGGGAAGAGTCTCCCACAAAATGGAAAAACTCTGGACTGTGAATTGGGATGGCAGCAGTCTGTTCTTAAAGCAAACAAAGAAACATGCATGAAGGAACCTTACCAACCATGTTGCAAAAGGAAAATGATCAAATAAATTCTCCGACAAGAGAAACAGCAAATTTTGCATAGAGTTCAGCAATGTTAAAAAATGGCCAATGCTCAAAAGTTAAAAGAATGATTATGTGTATTTTGTTTTTCTAAGCAACAGTAGTCCATAAATTGACCAGAAATCCGAGAACGATAATAATGCAATTAAATAAACAAAATCTCATCTTATCAATCACGTCTTAAAAGAATAACTTATTTTGCAGGATGACAAAAAGGCTTCATAAATATGAAAGAATCTATAGTGATCTATCCATGACATACCAAGAACGATCCCTTGAGCACCTCTGTAGTATGAGCTTGTCAAGGTCCTGAACCTCTCTTGTCCAGCTGCAAAAGGTGTCATGAGCCCCATCAGATCACGGAGAACAAAATATGCAGTAATAGGACAGTGGAAATAAATAGCAAGAGGGGCGTACTATCATCAGAAAGTAGTAGCTTGGATTATTTATGAAAAAGGAGGCTGAGCTTATTTTAAGTCATGAATCAAGGATCCCAACAATAAATTTCCATTAGCAGCACTAGGAAAAAGAGGAATACAAACCCAAATTGGGTCTGATCATGGTGAAGTAGGACTGATTGTCAGTTTCTAATCTTAAGGAGGAAGAAGTTGCATGATCAGCTGCGATGGCAAGACAAAACCTTCTGACAGATAAGAAGATTTACATATAATAACAACTTCTGGGGAAAATGTTAATTAGGATGGCACGGCATGTTGAGAACAGTAGAGAAAGTACAAACATTTGACTTGTACTAGGTAAAGCGCAAAATGTCCTGCTGTATTTTGTGAAATTACAGCTAGTTCTATGTCCAAAGAGATTTACCACTTGAGCCTATGATAGGGAAAAAAAACAAATAAAAGTAAAGGTGTATCATCATATTTGCACAAAAGAACTTCATAAAGAGAATTCGGAAAGCTGCCATAAACAGTTAGCAAAACTATAAATGATAGGATCTGCTTACCGGTATCCCAAATTGTAAGCTTCAACTTCTTCCCACCAACAGTGAGCAGCTTGATCTTAAAATCCACACCTGGAATGAGGCACAAAATCATCGGTTAGCAGATGCAGATTAAGCTGGCTCACAGATTCAACTCTATATTGGAGGGAGAATCCTTGTTGTCTGATAGGATACATAAAAAAAAAAGTGCTGGTGTATCGACCAGTCATGTAATTGTAGCCAAACAAACTGCAGATTCTAAGGATTTCACCAAGAGGAGGAAAGTTCAAACTAAAACAATCACTCTCTGGCATACAGTCTACATAGAAAAATCTATACTAACATGTGATGAAAACTTGCTGCCGAGAAATCTCCATATTGATCCAATTAATGTGCGCCCCCTGGCTCTTAAAAACCGATTTGACAACCAAAATTTTGCTAATTAAACAGTGACTAATGATTTGCAATAAGTGCAATGGATGATTGGAGACGACAAATTAGTTCACTCCAAATCATAGAGCAGAACAGGAGACGCTACTTGTAACAGTAAAATTGAAATCTGGCATCAAAATCATTGTGCTTTAAAGATGAGATCACTCAGTAAAACACTACACAATAATTATCATAAAAAAGTGCAGTAATGCATATAATCCGCATTTTTAAATTTCTTAATTCGAAGTACGATCGATACATAGTATTAGATAGAGGTGTACCCGTATCATCAATAACTGCATAGGGGGGAAACCCTTTCTCCTGAACCTGTGCTATCTATACAGCATATTTACCTTTTCCTCCACGCCTAGGCAGGCCAATTGATTGACCGAAATGAGAATCAATGCTTAGTAGAAGGTAGAAACAGAGACTGACGCATGAAACCTACCAGAAGAGTTCAGCCTGAAGATATGATAGAATTGCTTAGCCCGCTTGATCAATTTTCTAAATTTTAGCAAAAGCTAATCCCGTTCCATAAGATGATGATCGTACTCCTTCCTTTTCCAGGAAAAAAATTCTACAATCTTCCGTGAGGTGAGAAGATAATAAAAAGAAGGGAAGCAACTTTAGAGAGATGCGGAAACCCAAACCGTTTTCAGAAACCGATTATTTTCTTACTTTAATATGTCAATTTTTTACTTTTAGTATTAGTAAGTTTAAATTAAACAAAAGTAACATTTGTCAAATAATAAGTAAATTAAATTACTGAAAGGGTAAATTTCCATTTTTGACTAAAACTTATCTTTCAGGCATATACTTACTAGTTTTAATTAAAAACTTACTAAAGTTAATATTAATTATTTTAATATAATATTTAAAAAGTCGCTAAAAAATTCGATTTGTCACTAAAGGTAATAGAAACCTGTAATAGTAGGTTTCCCTACCATCGTTACCATAACTATAGGCACTGTAGCACTGTCCTACTTCAGGTATAAACTTTTGGCAAACAAGTTCTTGTGCATGGATATTCCCTGCTGCTGCACCCAAACAAAAAAAAAAATGCGCGCACACTCACACACAAACACATTACTCATGAGCATGTTAAGTAATTTGAAAACAAAAAGAAATATCTAATTAATTATCTAACTGAATTTAATATTCTATTATGAATAACGACTACTACTCAACTAGCATATAATATCTTACGCTATAAGCACATACAGAGATTATTTTCTGAACTTTGGTTAAAAAGAATAAAAAAGAACATAACCAAATTAAGAGAAATGAAGTACAAAATAACATGTATTTATAAATTGAATAATGCACATACCTAAAAGAACAAGAGCAAGAAGCAGGATGCAAGCATAAGAAGTTTGAGCAACCATATTTGTAAGGTACTTCGTCTAAGAGCTTTTTATCTATGTGAATGAAAAACAAGGTGAAATAAATGTATTCTCACAATCTTATTTATAGTATACATTAGAGAACCGGGACGGAGGATGGGGTTGGATTGAATCAAGTGATAAGATGGGAAGAACTTATAAAGAATGAAAGGATTTACACTAGAAAAAGTTACGTTGAGAACAAGAAAATTGATTTCTTCCGTACAGGAAACTAGCTACCATATGTGCATAAGCAAAATTGGAAAATAATTTACTTCCCTAATGTAAGATGGTTGTTTGATTGAAAGATTCCAATAATATAAAAGATGTAGTACCAATTAATCATCTAAACACCAAATTAGTGCAAGTCTTAAAAGAGCAAGCCTTATATAAACGGCATTTAACAACAACTTTCTTAATTTTGCGTTCAGAATACGGAATCCTACATTACATTACCAGGAGTTGAGCACATATAGAATACAAAATAGAGGGTAAAGCTTCCACCGACGCACCGACTTTTGGTGGTTAAGTTCCTACAAAATGTATAAGGAGTGTAAGTTGAAGCTAAAGCTCCAAATTAGTCAAATATTAAATATCTAAACAGAACTTTATTTGAAAATTCAACTATTAAATATCTAACCAAAATTACCAAAAAAAAAAGGCTAATATGCCTTATTCTTTAAATAGACACTAAGTCCAAGCTTAAGGGGTAAAGTGAAAATTATCACACTTAGATTTGGCTTGGAGTTGGAGACCTTTTAGAATAACAAAATTTGTAGATCCGGCTCCTGTCCATTACTTATTTCTCCAGTTCTCCTCAATATAGCATTATGATTTTGACATGTGTCCAATTTGAATTCCAGGTCCAGGATTTCTTTTGCTTATAGCCAGCATCTTAACCTTGGTTAAGCACAATTTAACATACCATATTTACAATAATTTGGAGTATTTGAAAAAAAAAAAAAAAAGCCAACCTTTTCCAGTCAAATTTTATATTGGAGAAGAAAAAGAAAGAAAAATCAAATCATGGAATTTAAGTTCATATTGTTACAGTTATATCCTGTTCAGATCATGATCTTGCATCTTTGTTTTTCTCAAAATTGCAGCGAATTGGTTATGTTTTTGTTACTTGAAACGGATTTTTTGTTCTGGGAATTTCGAAACAGTTCTCAAAGTACATATTCAGATTAATCATATCATTCTCATCTTTTTGTCTTATTTCATTGTCGGTTTTCTTGCTTATGTAATGGTTTATGATTTTAGAACTTGAGTCACTGGAATAAGTTCCAAAATGACGAGATATTATAATTGTATAGTTGTATATTAACTTTTTTCTTGAAGCACAACGTATACCAATCCGGCATATAAAAATTTTTTACATCTTCAAAAGCACAGTAGTGAAACTGAATTTTGCTATTGAGTTTCAGAATTTGGAAGAACTGATAATGTCTAGTGTTCTTCTACAATGGAATGGTAAAATAAAGAAGATGATTAGACGAGAACAGAGAGGAAGCCTAGAATTTTGCTCCTACTAATTTGGGTGTACCTTTAAAATCTAGTTAAGTAAATAAATCTTATCCCTCTAAATTCCGCAAGGACAAATGTCAGAATATCTAAAAGCGTATTGAGGAAAATGGTGAGAAGGGACAATGGAGAGGAGCCAAATCCCAAACTTTGCGGGTTGAGGAGCCTAGTGGACACTTTCTAAAACTTGATGGACAAAATAGGATCATTAATGATAAAAGTTGATGGAATATTGAGTCATTTACGTCTTCTTGTCTGATTGATTTAGCTCCAAAATACAAGGTGCGTATCAAAACAACTCTTAAATTCTAAGGTTTCTATAGCCACAAAAGAATTAGTGCAAGTAATGAAACAAACAAAAAGCAAAAAAGCAAAAACAAATAAACTCCACCTTGTAGGGAAGGCAGATGAATGATAGAGAGAAATTTGGGCTCTCTGCAATCAAAGTGATGACTTCAAAAAATGTTAATAACGAGAGATTTGTTGATTTAAAACTGAATGGATAAGATTAAATATAAGTCACAGATTATTAATAAAATTTCTTTTCTTTTTGCACATTATTTTTTAATATAAGTATGTTATTTTAGTATCTACGTCTAATGTATTAGTACATACAATATTTTCTTTTACATTTATAATTGGAATAATAGCAGTGAGTAGTTGTTGATCCCAGTCTGGATAGAAATCAATAAAGAGGTTATATTAAAAGGCTATTGTTTAAACCAATGGGTGAATAGTAGATTATTAAAATATAATTTGTAATTAAAATAATATTTTGAATATCAAACCAAATTAGCTTGACTAATTTATTTGTGACTTGTAATGGCATCAACTTGACTCTTTATTAAATCTAGAAGGTTAAAAGATTAGTCAAACTCGATCAAGAACCAATTGAACCAGCCAAAGCCAATAAAAACTGGACCATGCAATCAATTACTAGTAACATTTTCTTTTCGTTTCTAAAAATAATTCAGTGTTGTCCAAGTTATTGAATATTTTAAAAAAATTAAAATAGACTAAATGTTTGAACCTAATGGTTGAATTGTTTGAACCAGATAATTTTTTTGAAGTAAAAGCTCATCTGGTCAATCATCTATCTGGCCTAAAAATGATGTCATGAAAGGCTAATTGGTTTTCACTGTATCAAGGCCCAAAACTAGCTCAGATATCATCATATGACTGCCCATGCCTGATCGATGACAGTATAATTCGTCGATTCAAAAGTGGGCTGAAATTTTTATGCAAACATAGACTTGAACTAGTTGTCTGAAAATCCATAACGTTGTAACCATCCACCCTCGAACACGGACATGAACGGTTATTAGGAAAATCGTTTGGCCAATTTTGTACAAAATGTATAAGTTGTAACTTTATATGTATACGGTGTAATTCATTTTTAACAATGTGTATCTATAAAACAAAATTTTATGAATTTCACACATGGTATAAAAACGATGTACAAAATGCAATCTAGACATATGTTTTTGGCTAAATCTTGGCCATGAACCTCTAGGAAAAATTGCTTCCCCCTCCTCCATCAGCCCTTATGGTCATCTTTTTAGGACAAACATTATCAATTAATTCATTGTTTCCAATTTTCAATGTTGCAAGTTGCAACATCTCGTAACAGCAGATACCAAACAAATTTGACAAGGACACAAGACTAGATTTAACTGTCTGGTTTTGTCATTACATGACAAGGCATACACACTCAGTTTCTATTGAAACAAAAAAAAAAAATCTAATAATGAGATGTCATACTGAGATAAAAAACTTCTCAATACTTTCCTACCAAAAGGTTGAGAAAAATACCCTCAATAATGGACGACATAAACATTGTATTCCACCACAGCTTCTCTTGTCTTGAATCAAGAGTTGACAGTTGCTTGCCTGACCTAGCAAACAGAGCAAATTTAAAAGGCCTATTTCCTCCGACAAATGGGCATTTTCTCTTACTTCTTTAAGAAAAGGTTTCTTGCCCAATATGCTGAGGGTAGTCCCATTACTTTCCGTTCAACAAAAAACATATTAAAAGACAATTATGATTGGGCAGATGCATACATCCATGAGCCCTTTCCCACAGTTTGACTTCATATTGGACCTCAGTAGAGATTCATCCATCATAACCATAAGTCCAGAATGCAATGCTGATGTTTCCGTCATGACGGCTTTCAGCAAGTCAAATAGCGCAGTCGGTAGGAAACCTACAAAATCAATGTATCAACTCCAACGGTTGACTAGCCCTCCAAGTCCAAGCCTTGCTTTTGGGAAAAGGATCTTTGTCTTTCTTTCCCAAAATACAATCGAATTTTTGCTGGTGACAATGTGGTGGAGTTAGAAATGAAGATGGCTTAGCTTTTCTTAGACAATTTTCTCCATAATTGTTGGCATTGAATGGGAGGAAGAGTGATACAGGAAAGCAAGACAATGATGAAGGCAGTTTCAAGTTTTGGATCGGATGAGCTTCTGCCATGGTTATAGAATTAATGTTCTTAACGGTGCTTTTGTTGGGTGGATTGTCTACTCTCTTAGTAGTTTTATATGGTGGATTGCTCCAACGGAGTGCTCACTCTCAAATATTTATTTAAGTTAATAAAAAAATTTTAAACTATTGAGAAATAATTTGGGATTCAAAAAAGGGTATATACTATATCTAAAACTTAAAATAACTCAACTGGAAGTATATGTAGTATTTAGTTGTTTACAGTGCATTTATACCTGCATCTTTTGAGTTTTGATCTTTTAAAGTTGTTTTCCGAACAAATGTTGATAGAAAAGAACTAAATCAATAAAATTTACGAAATTTAAAACACTTAAATAAAAGAAAAAATCATTCAAAATATCCCTTACAATTCATTAAATGAATTTTTTCACTATTCACTTTTAAAATAGTAATTTTATGTCCCTAACAAAATCAATTCAATAAAATTTGTTCCCAACATAAATTTTCAATCGCCTTTTACCTTGAATCCATCACGTGAACTATACATGGTCATATTTTGGGGGGCAAAAATATCAGATTCTATTTGAAATTAAACAAATGACTTTATTTATATTCTTTTTTACCCCTAAAAAATAGAATTTGATTCAAATTATATTCATATTTTCCCCTAAAAAAGTGGGATCTACCCTATTCATATTCATTTTTACAACTAAAAAAGTGAGATCCGAACTTGTAAATAAAAAATATCTTTATGCAGGTCACGTGATGATTTTCAGGTTAAAAAGTGGTCAAAATTTAAATTGGGACCAAATATTAATAATTTCAATTTGTAATGAACATGAAATAAATATTTTAAAAGTGAAGGATGAAAAATTCATTTGCTAAAATATGAGGGATATTTTGAAATTTTTCCTAAATAAAAGACAAACATTGAAATACTCACAATAAAAATAGTTGACTCATGGTCAAATTAATATTTAATTTGTGATAAATCACAACTCATGGTTGAGTTTTGATCCTTTATTTGGGAAAAGTTGCATTCAGTTTTGCAAAAGTAGCTTTCTAAATTTTTGATAGGGATAGATTATTGAAAGAAAAAAGATAAAAGACAAATTAGTTTTGGAAGAAGAAAAACGACTTTGTGTTCTTAATTGGACAAAAGCATTTTGGTTAGTTGGTATGATAGCTGAACCAGCCTGAAATAAAATTTTTTATTCATCAAGAAGACTTTTGACATGTTTAGAAATTGCAACTCCAATAATCTAGCCTCATTTTATTTTCTACTTTAGAGGAGATTATAACCCATTAAAGACTACTCAAATTAAACTCCAAATTGCAATGTTTTAAAACAATTTTCTTTTGAAGCTCTAAAGCAGCTTGGCAGAATTTTAGGAATTTTCTTTTGAAGTCCTAAAATTTGAAGTTTTTGTGCCTACAAGTTGAGATTGCAAATTGGAGCGAGCAGATTTGGCTCTCGGTATAACAAATACCCTATGCTGGCAGCCCATGACCCAGCTATGCCATCTGGTTGCTTGTTACCTACTGATGCAAAGATGAAGAAAATGAAAAAAATAAAAGATTATGAAGAAAAGAAGTAAAGGCAAAAATAAGAGATGAAAAAAGAAAATTACCTAGAATATCATTTTGACCCTTCAATATAAATAACATTATCAGTCAAGCCCCACAAGGGATTTCTCATTTGCACATTATCGAATGGTCTTTATCAGGAAAATAATGATCATACAATTTCTTGAATTAAAAGCTACCTCTTAATATTCATGAATTCATGATAGAGTTTATTAAAATTAGAACATAATAGGAAAAAGAAAAAAAAGAAAGACAAAAGCAAAAGCAAAAGATAAAAAAGAAACAAGAAAAAAGAAAAAAGAAAAAGGAAACAACCTAAACATGTAAACCGTCATTCTTTTTACTCATTTTCCTTTACCAACTTAAACATTGTAAGCCTTCTCTACCTTTTCCTCACGTCATTTCATGCACCAAGGGTCATATATAAGTGGTAGATCAGACCAAAGCCATTGATTACTGTCCTAAATTGATGAAAAAAAATTAATAAAAGAACAAGCATCAATATTCTTCAATTGATCTATTTACATAAGAAAGAAAAATAAATTAGCTTTTAATAAGATCAATAACAAATTCTCTCCAGCATAAGCGATACATAATCCATCTAGCGTGGATTAAGATTAATACATGCCCAAGGAAAAAATCATCAAGTCTCTAAAAGGCGTAGCTCAGAAGGGATAGAGGTCAGAATAGAACTTCCACGAACCCTTCGTAATAATCTTGCACTTGGTCCATGACAACAAAATTATGGACCCTTGCGGCCTCGCAAGGTCAAGAAAACTCAAATGAGATCGAGTGAAGTTCGAAAGAAGGGAGATACACGCGATAGGAATAAGCTCAGGAGAGATACCACCATAGTTCTTCTCAACTTGACTTTTGTATGCAAATCACCATTTCACCACCTGGATGAGAGCAGAAAATTAACACGATCGTGACTTTCATTAATATAGAGGCTTCGTGATAAAATGTAAAGAAGATGGTTTCTTGGTTTTTCTTAGTTTGCTGAGGAATTGCCATTGCAATTTGATATACATTAGGAAGGGTTTGGTGGCTATTTATAGACCAATTTGGGACTTCAGCAGCTTAGGCTACAATTGGTTCTTCAAGAAAATGTGGAATTGATGTGACAATTTCCCTTTAAATTGCAATAAATGGAGGAAGGCCAGCTTGTGTTCTTGATTTTAGAGAATGCCCATGACTGCTAGCTTTTGGACTTGAACAAATCTCATGTTTCATATCAATCAACTAAAGAAGGTTCTGTCAAACATTCTTTAATCGATTTCCTTGTAACGATGCACAATTGGCAGCAAGCCACGTAGAGGAGATGAGTTGGATTCGGCAAATTTGGTATTGATTGTGCAAATAAAAACATTAGCACCTTTTGGCTCCAAATGTTCCATCTAAATCAACCTTGCCAGTTGTTACGAGAAGAAGATGTTGTGATTTTATATTTTTCTCGTCAGGAAAATTGAGAGTTTTTGGTTTCCTTTTCTCAATTGGCATCACAATTGGCAGAAATTGAGGGGAAAATTATGTGCCTTGCGCATCATTGGCAGGAATTCACATAAAGGAGATGTGTTTAAGATTGGATTCAGCATATTTGGTAGTAAGTATAATACAAATTACAAGATGATCCACCACTTGATATTTAGAAGTGCCTATATTTGTATATATCACTTAGCCATATCACATTTTTAAAGTCATCTTTTGTAGGTAGACTCTAATAACATTAAGACTTTTGGGATCGAAATGTTCTGTTTAAACCACCTGTGTGTCAGTTGTAACCACAAGTGGAGTTTTCGGTTCCTTTTATTCTGGGATAGACACGGTTAATTACTCATTATCTAACTTCGACATGTTTGGCCTTCTGAGGTTATGAACATCTCCACATTTCATGAAACTTGAACTTCTTGTGTGCTACTCGAACCCTCAAAGAGCATGATTTTATAATGCGAATTCAAATCTCCAAACTCCCACTCTTGAAGAAGCGAGTTGCACAGGCAGTGGAAGAATTTATTTTGATCAAGTTATAGAACAAAAGTTGATAGAAAAACCTCAACCTCTCTAACCTCCGAAGTTATGAATCTCGAATTTAATCGTGACCTACAACTTAACGAATTAGCAAACTAAGACTTGTTGGTAGAACGATGTCACAATTCAACATGATCTTGAATTAATAAGTCAAAACTTGAACAAAGGAGTTACAACATACTTTGTATTAAAGAACGTTCCTAAGAAATAAGAAAGAGAAAACTCTCAAATTTTATTCATCATCTGACTTATTCTAAAATGTTACATAAGTTTGGCTATTTATAGGCTTACAATGACTCAAAAAAACCTACTTAAACTTGAAAACAATTTAACTAATTTCGTAACCATGACTGGACTAGAATAGGAAACAAACTAACTTAAATTGGTTCAATAATGGTCCACATGACCTTTAGCCATTTATTTAACCAAACTAACAACTTAATTAACTAATTAATCACCTACTATTTGTTGAAAATAGCAAAACACACATGGTTGGAATTTTTCAAACAAGCGACACATAATAGTTATACGTTAAAATAATGACAAACTATGGCAAAACTACTTCAAACTAAGGAAGGGATCTGGATTTGTTGAGTTTCAATGGATCAACCACTCTTTTATCTTGAATCATCTTTAGAATTTGATGTCATTGATCACATGTTCGTATCATTCCCCTCCTCTTGAAGGCGATTTGCTCTCAAATCGATAGATTGGAGAAAATACAACATTTTGGGCAACACCTTCATGCGAGCATGCGACGTTGCATGGCGCTTATGTAAGTGTAAGGAACTCACGAATAAATCTTTCAACCAAGGGATGTACCAATGTATCCGAAATTGATTGGAGCGCCACTTCACTCTGAGATGTTCACGAACAATCTCTATAACCACTCGTATGAACTCTTTGTCACGAATTGTAAATTCGACACCTACAAAAGAAATTAAATAGTAAGTACTTGTAGGTATGAAATCACTTGAAAACTTACCATTTGTATCTGCAAGATAAGGATCTTTATAGCGATACTCAAGTAGAATAGAAAAACTCGTAATCTAGTTATCCAAGGTAGTACAATCCATCACTAATTGATGTTTATGTGGCACATCTTTACAACTTTGCATATCTTGCATGGATGAAACTTAATAAGAATGGACAGTTTTGGAATCTACAAATGAAATAGCAAAGTTAGTATTGAACGAACCAAAAAATGGACAAAGAAAGATTGGAACAACATTATCAAAATTATAAGAAAGTATGAAACAAAACTCAAGTATAGTTACTCCCTTTGACATGGCAATTGGCTGATCAACAAGTAAACTATCCCTAATTTGAAGTTTGAACACATGTTGATAGCAAAACGAAACAACACTCAAGACTCCAATTCCGTGAAAGCTCTCTAACTCTCCAATGGATGTAGGAATGGAACAATTTAAGACCAAGACAATTGCACTTTGTTTAACCTACACAAAATAAGAAATAATAAACAAAGCAAAATTAAGATTGTTAGTAGACAGATAAGTACTCTCACTAATTCCCTCAATTTCTACAATCATACTTTCGATTTCAAGAAAACTCTCACTCATGTTCTCACTCAAGCACAATGCACTCTCTTTTCATTATCACTTCCCTCGACTTTTACTTCATGTTCACTCACACTTTGTACATTATTGAATTCGCTCTCAACTTCCTCCTCCCATTCCGCAGCTTCAATAATAATTTCTTCAAATTCAACTTCATTTTGTATGGGTTTAGATGGATTTTCATTGGCAACGGCATCCACAAAGTCCATATTAGAAGATGCCTAAGTATTGCATTCAGCTTTCTCCTTTACTTACTTCTCATGTAGTTGACGTTGGTAGATATCCCACCATGACTCCTCATGTGGCTCATTCTTAGATTTAGACATAGAAATTGTTAGAGAAATCTCTTCTTTCTTTCTTCGAAGTCGCCATTCAATTTTAATGACCATACTTACCACACCCCTCAACTTCATATGAGGTAGTACTTCAATGCAATCAACAATCTTCCTTTTCAATCCACTTAAAAATTGGTCAATAGTAGTGTCTAGATCTTCCTCGATCCCAACTTGCTTCATTAATGCCTCCATCTCTTCGAAATACTCAACCACAATCTTAGAACCTTGATTAAGTAAGTGAAATTTTTGCAGCAACTCTCTAAAGTAAGTAGGAGCATATCTTTTAAGTATTATCTTCTTCAATGCACCCCAAGTGGCAATTGAAGGTAGTCCATATAATCGACGTTCCTTCACAAATTGATTCCACCATGTTAAAGCATAATGATTAAAAGCACGGGTAGCTAATTTTACCTTCTCCTTCTCAGTATAAGATTGATGTTCAAAAAAGCATTCTACTTTCTTTAGCTATGTCAAGCATGCATCGGGATCTTTAAAACTGCTGAAAGATGGTACGGATATTTTAGAATTAGAAGAACCAACTCCTCGATATCGTCTTAATTCCTTCTCATGACGTCACCAATCATGAATTGATAAGGTTCTCTACTTGAATATCTAGAGGTGGATCTTCCCATTCGTCCAAAAGTATGTATTTGAATCTGCAAGAATGGTTAGTGACAAGAAAGAAATTCCCTCACAACACTCCCTTACATGTATCCACTCACTCTCGTATTTACACTCAAGTAAGCACGCTCTATTAATCTCAGCACTCTTTCAAGTCCTTGATCACAATCCTTGAGACAAATTGAATTTGCTTACAATTCATCAAGAAGGCTTAACAATTCAATCAACACAATGGTAATGGTTAGGAGTTCAAGACGAATGGCTGTGACTTGATGGGACTTGACTTAAGTAAATTTGAAAATAACTCAAAAGATAGACAAAATTATACAAGAACAAAAGAAACAAATGGTTAGAATTAATAAAACATTGACTCTGCAGAAATTTGAAAACTTAGAGACTCTACCCAATTGAACTTGGTTGGAATTTGAAAGTTTAGTTTGATTAATTCTTGGATTCACTTTTGGAAAGTAAATTGCTGTTTTAAGAAACTTTCCTAAGTGTGATTCAAGCAGCTTAACAAACCAAATTGGACAAAGATTTATCTGACCAGATTTTGGCAACAATCCAAGTCAAATTAAGTTTCTAAATTCAAGACTATTTTCTTGTTTCCAAATTCAAGACTATGATCCATCCAAGAACTTGTTTCTTTCTTCTTTTCTTTCTCCTTTTTTTTCACGGATCAAATTCTTTTCTCTTGTTTTTTTTTTCTTTTTCCATAGATCAAATCAAGAAATAAGGATAGCTGCAATTCCAAATTCAAGAAGATGAACTAGGATCCTTTCAGAAATCACAAGATTTTGAAATTTTGATTCAAGATTTTCAAGAACCCAACTATGCAATATGAGAATTTCAAGAAAACACCAACCAACTATAGGACTCAAAAACAACAAGAGACAAACACAAGGCATGAATTTTTTTTTGTTTCGGGATGAGCAGTAACTGCTACAGTACGATGAACAGTATTGCTATAGTAACAATGTTACAATAATGATGCTACAGTACCAATTTTTTTTTTACTCAATAAAACATAAACAAAGATGACTTAACGAGAAACAAGAATTGAACAAATGATAACAAAGATGATCACATAAAATACAAACCCTAAAATGATGAACAGAATTTTTTTTTGAATTAGGTAGGGTTTGGTAGAAGAACAAAGAGGAAAACAAGAAAAAGAAAAGAATATTAACTTGGATCAAGAGCCGAACCATGCAAACTCGAATTTTCAAACTCCTGCTCTTGAAGAAACGAATTGCACAGGCAACGAAAGAATCTATCTTGATCAGGTTATATAACAAAAGTTGATGAAAAAATCTCTACCCCTCTAACCTTTGAAGTTATGACTTGAAGTTATGACTCTTGAATTTAATCATGACCCACAACGTAACGAATTAGCAAACCAAAACTTGTTGGTAGAACAGCGCCACAATTCAACGTGATCTTGAATTGATAAGCCAAAACTTAAACAAAGGAGACATGACTCATTTTGTATCAAGGAACGTTCCCAAGGAACAAGAAAGAGAAAATTCTCAAATTTTATTCATCATTTGACTTATTCTAAAACATTACATAAGTTTGGTTATTTATAACCTTACAATGATTCAAAAAACCTACTCAAACTTGAAAACAATTTAACTGCTTTTCTAACCCTAACTCGACTAGAATAGGAAACTAACTAATTCAAATTGGCTCAATAATGGTCCACATGACCGTTAGCTATTTATTCAACCAAACTAACTACTTAATTAACTAATTAACCACCTACTATTTATTGAAAATAGCAAAACACACATGGTTAGAATTGTCCAAGCAAACGACACATAATAGTTACTCCCTCCGTCCCACTTTGATAGTCCCGTTTTCCTTTTTCGTCTGTACCAAATTGTAGTCCACTTTCCAATTGAACAATGTAGTTGTATTTTAATTTTTCTAAAATGCCCTTATTCAATGTAAGTTGTTATTACTATAAACCTACCCTATTTAATGAGAGTTGATTCTTTTTTTACCATCAATTCAAGTTCCCATAAAGTTGTACTCTATTTAATGTGAGGGTATTTTAGGAAAATAGCAATCTAAATTTACTTTTCCAACAAATTTAACTACTTTTTCTTAAACTGTGTGAAAAAAGAAATGAGACTATCAAAGTAGGACGGAGGGAGTATAATCTAAAATAATGACAAACTATGGAAAACTACTCCAAACCCAGGAAGGAATCCGGATTTGTTGACCTTCAATGAATCAGCTGCTATTTTATCTTGAATTATCTTTAGAATTTGATGCCATTGGTCATATGTTCATATCATTTTAGTAACTTGAAGGCTCTACCGAGTGTTTTTTACTCCTGCACCAAGGGGGGAAGGGGGTGAGAGAGGGGAGAAAGAAAAGTTAGTCATCCAATTGAAGATTACTGAAGACTTAGAGCATAAAAAATATTGAAATTGAAGCATGACAAGTTGAAAATCATGACAAGTAAATCCATGAAGTTTTTATGGTAGTACTTATGGTAAAAAGTATTTTGAAACATCAAGGGCAGTAGTGGTAACACGGACCTTTAATTTGGTAATTGCGACTACATGTGAGGGAAAACTCACTCTTTAATTGGGTGATGGATAAGACAAATATGTCAGTTAATTTACTAAAGTTCCTAAACTTCTTCTAGAAGGAAAAAGTTCCTGAAATTCTTTTAAATATACTTAACTAAATATATTTGTTTGTTATTATTCTTTATTTTATATTTACTAAATATTTCAATAATTAAAATATATTTTATATATCCAAAAAATCATTTTATTGAAATGTATAACACATAAAGAACATAACTCAATACAAAGCTTTCACACAACCGCACAACTTATCATTCTATGAAAATTTTTATTGAAATGTATTATAACACATAAAAAATATAATTCTATACAAAGCTTTTAGTCCACTACATAACCTATTACATCATTCTATGAAAAATATTTCGTAGACTACCAATTGAATAGTGATAAAGAAGAAAAAAATTTAAGAAACAAGCATTGAGTGATATTTGTAGCTTTTCTTCATTTTAATAGTGATCATCACAAAACAATTGCTCTTATCTTAAAAATTTTTTGTAACTGATATGATGTATATAATAATTTCGTAGGATATTGGTGTAACAATATAAAATTTGAGTTAACAATGACATAGTTAATTCTACAATTGCAACCAACTAGTGAAAATATGATTTTTTTTTTTACAATAAATCATTTGAAAGGACTTCTTACAGTTTACTTACAAATTTGCGGACCTAGTGCCTAACTATTTGCTATAAACAAGTGGTTGGCTTTCGGTATCTAATGCCTAAGAATTAATATAAATAGATATATTAACCTCAATCATATACATATCTTGAGTAGAAGTTTCATCAAGTTTCTTCTCCTTAAGGTTGTTGAGGTAACCCTTACAGTTACACTTCCAATATCCCTCTTTGTTACAATGGAAACATATGCTCTTTGCCTTGTACTTCTTCTCGTCCACAGCTTCGAACGGTTTGGTTACTTGGTTGTTCTTCTTGGACTTTGACTTAGAACTTCTAGTCTTAGGCCTAGACAAACTCGAAGAAACCATTAATACTTGGCCCTTATCCTTCTTAAAGTTGGCCTCAGCATCCTTGAGCATATTCAATAGCTCGGGTAACGTACTTTTCAATTTGTTTGTGTAATACGTTAACACGACATATGAATATGCATCAGATAATGACTGTAAGATTAGGTCAACATTTAACCCATGATCCATAACAAACCCTAATTGGTTTAATTTTTCAATATAGCCCATCATCTTTAACATGTGTGCAGTCACTAATGTGCTTTTAACCATCCTACACCTGAACAGTTCTTTAGATCTCTTGGTTCTAGACCGTGCACTAAATAACTCTTGTAGGTGCATTATCATGTCAAAAGCATTCATATGTTCCTGTTGCTTTTGCAACTCGGAAGAAATGGATTTTAGCATGATTCAAATTACTGTAACATTGTCTACATAATGTTTATTGAATCATTCTATTTCATTAATTGGGGCATCACGTGGTGGCAGATCCAAAAGGGGAAGAGGCACATCAAGGACACAGACAATTCGCTTATGCTTGAAAACAATTCTGAAATTGAATTGCCGGTCCAACAAATTGGGAGCAATTAATTTGCAATTATCGAGAATAGCGTGTAAACTCAAAGTAGTAGTCATTCTACAACAAAGTAAAGATAGAATAAGAATTGCTGTTTATGCAAAACAAAAAGCAAAGCAAAATGACATAAAAATAATGCTTGGTTTTGTTTCCACTATTTAATACAATTCCATAACTCTCAAATATGGAATCGAAAAATCAAAATTCCTAATGGGCTAGGACTTCATTTTAGTTATTTTAATCTTCACTGAGGCAAACAAGTCAAATAACTAAAACAAGTAGGTACTTATTACCAATTATGACAATTGTAACTTCTAAATAGTTGAGTTGTCAACTCTTGACAAGGCACATCTTATGTGTTTCCCAACCTTTGCCTTTGCAACATACAACCTTATTAAATAAAAAAAAAATTTACATAGAGAATTTCAAGAAAAAAGTAGGACTGCAGGTCCTATTTCAGAAAATACCAATAATCCAAACTATCCATACATTCATCATACACAATCACATTGGTCGTAGTCGATAATCATCCATCATGCATTCATGTAATACTTTATTAAATGAAAGCATAAAATTTATTTAGCTCTAATCATATGTCATCATATGCACAAGCCTTTAATCTAAAAAAATTTCAATTCAAGAGGTTTAAAAATTAGTTGAATGAAATTCAAGTGATAATTTCTTTTGAAATTTCAAAATTAAGTAATGGAACTTTTGGTAACTCTAATAATCTGGAAATCTACTTTTATTCATAATAAAATATAGTTATAGTTTTCAAATTGTTTAGAAGAACCAAACTAAAATAAAATTAGAAACCTTTATTCCTTAGGAAATCCTATTTCTTAAGAAATCCTTGTTAGTTTCTAATTTTACTTTAATTCCTTTTGTCATCAAATTTTCAAAAAACTATTTGTTTTCTAAATAACACTTTTTATCATTTAGTGACAAAAATTTTGGATCAAAATCATGCCCGAATTTTTGACAAGGATTATGCCAAAAAAATTTTGTTCATTGAAGAACACATAAACACATCTTCTTCTTACAAAAAAATTTCTAGCAATATCAATCCATAAAAACCAGCCAAAATTATTATTAAAAAAACCAAAATTTGTACCTAATTAATTATCTTATAATTAACCATAATTGCTGAATTGACAATTTCATGCAACCAAAAATTTGATTCGATGAAAAATCTAATTTTTCATCAAATTTTCAACCATGAAAGTTGTTCAAATTTTTTTCTGGAACTTTAGACAACTTAAAAATCTTATTTTTATGATAAAACAAATTCAATGAAAACTTACTATTTCACAAAATTATCCAACAAAAACTTTTTTAAAATTTGAAACCTTTTTCCAAATTTTAATTTTTAATCAAAGTAGTAATTTTTAAATAACTCTTGAATTGCATACAATTTAATCTAATTTAACATATATGACAATTAAATAAACAAATCACATTTTTGTATTAAGGATGGCTTTGATATAACTATAAGAAATCTTAGAAATAAAAGCAGTAAAAAATTTAAAAAATTTACTGTTCAAAGGACCTTTAGCCTTGATAAATCATATGCAACTAAAAGGGTATTCAAGTGTATTACCTCAATCAACAAAGCAATACAGGAAAAATAGGAGCGTTTGATATAGAGGGAGGTGAGAGATCCACATGGCTGCTCAAACGTTCGGCATCTTACGGTGATCCACACGAACCCTTTGGTTAAAATCTCTTAGGCCGAATTAGCTTGTGCTAGATTTAGTGCTAACTAATACTTAGACAATCACACACGACAAATGGCAGAGAAAAACTTGTCCAAATTTAGAATTAGGGTTTCAGCAAGAGAGAAAGAGAGAAAAGGACCCATTTTTCCTTTTCTTTCTAACTGAAACCTATGACTTAATTTCTCTCAAATTTTCCAGCAAAAAATTTCACCAAATATTGTGTGTCAATTGCCTTGCTAGCAAAAACTTAAGAGGGTATATATAGACAAAGAGATTGACCCAATCCTAATGAAAATTTGAAACTAGTTTCCTATAGAATTGGTTTCCTTACCCCAATACAACTCATTGTATTGGAAGACTCAACCGTAATTGCAATAAGTCTCTCAAGTTTAATTTGCCTCGTACATTAAACTATAAATTATAAAACTTATCTTTCAAATTCTTAATTGAAATCCATTTAATTCATCGAAAGAAATTCTTAATGTGTGTGACCTATTAGGTTCTAAAATATGTTAGTAATAAGAATGAGTTATAGTTCTTAATTAACAAGAACTAAATTAATTTAAACTCTTTTGATTTATCATTAATTTAACTAATCAATCAACTTGTTCTTATAGATCAAGACTAGGGGAAAAAGCCCGCGCCATGCACGGGAGTTTAGTACATATAATTAAAGATAGTTAATAATTATTATTTAGTATTTTGTAGTATAAGAATTGAAGTATGACAATTTTATTATTTGATATTAAACAGAAAAATCGTAAATTACATATTGAGTCAAAAAATATAATATGCAATGAAATATAATTATAAAATACGATTAATCACTTTGCGTCTAATCTAATAGAATAAAAGATCTACTTATATCTGCTCATGCATTTTAGGGATGTTAAATTTTATCGTTTAGTTTGAATTTGATCTTGATATGAAGGCAATCTACCTCATTATCTTGTCATATAAGTGAGATTTGAAAAATTAGCATACTTGAAGAAATCATTGCTAGTGGAATTTCGGTTCTTGCAAGCCAAATTCTTGGATTTATATTGATTCCAAGGACATATCATCATGAAAGCTCCACATTGACAAATCAATCAATTATGATTTATTGTATGATTTAGGACATATGGCAAAGCATTTCCTTCTCGATAGGGGTTACAATCACAAAACATCAATTTTTGACCTAGTTGCAAAGATATACAATAACTAACACGCTAATCTAGATGAATAATTACCTCAAAAAAAGTACTAAAACATCTTAATCCACTCAATTCAAAAAAACAATTCAAAGTAATGAAGTACATACTTTAGATTTACAGCTAAATAGTTTTAAGTAGATAGTTAAACATATTGGCAAATCAAATGAAGTGAAAAATTGCCTAAATGGAATCATCAATAAAGTAGCAAATGATTTGAAAATTACCGTAACTAATAGTTAAAACAACAAAAGAAGTAGATGCAATCTATTAATGAAAAAATTTATGATGACAAACTTATTCTAAACCACAAATAACAATTAACAAATGTGATCTCCTCCCTATCAAGCCTATCTAACATGGGCAATTGAATTAAAACACTAAAAAAAGTATTGCACATACAACTTGCAAGATTACAAATTTTTTACAACCAAAAAAGTAGATTAGCTAAAGAAAACATACCTATTGAGAAAGATGTTGCAAAATGGGAAAGAGTAATAGCTAATATAGCAATATCTGAATTCAATAGACTACATGATTGTAGTGGAACAAAGTTATAGGTAAATGAAATGAATTTGAATAGATGGGGTTACTATGATAACGGCCAAGAAACCAAACTTCTCTACTAATCAACATTAATTGTGTCTTAACATCTATATATCATAAGTTTGCAAATAACTGTTGAGAAAGGCTTTAAGAAATTAAGAGACTTGGATGTTAGTACAATTAAATGATTAAAAGGATTTTTATGTAATTCCACTAAAACACAAGCTGAATTCAATTGTACCTAATATTTAATTGGATATCGAATACTGTCACATGTTAAACTTACCCATAGCTTTAAATGTCTGAGAGGACATTTAAGTAATTATAAAAAAAAAAACCAAAACAACTATAATGAATCATATTCAATACTCCAATTGCACTTCAAATACTCTCATATTCTCAAAATAGTCCCATCCTTGTGGTTGAAATCTTTGCCCTAAACTCATTCTTATATAGTATAAGGATTTGCACCTAGCAATGTATCATGACCACCCAAGTAATGAGAAAAGTCAAGCGGATGATTTCACTTTTCAATGAACATTTACCTTGTAATTAATATCCTTTTACCACACATCTCACATTAATCAAGGAATAAGTCGTGCCAATTCCATTATGTGATTAATGTTCTTTTCTTATACCAAATATATAACTCCTAAAAAAACAAGTACTTAGAAACACTTTTCTAAGATTCTTTCACTTAGTACTAAGATTTCTTGAGTTATATTTTTACAAGTGGTCATAAATGAGATAACTCCTCTTTCATAAGAGTTAGTAAATCCTTAAGGATTATTCACTACCCTTCCGTACTTCAAGTATACACCTATATGTTAATGTTTTGAGCATTCCCTTTTACGGGAGCAAACATATAACACATGGTATAACTATCCATACTCAAGGTATGATGATAGTCCTAAGTCAAAGAATCACTTATATAAAACGTTATTTAAAGATTAATTCCTTTTGGCACAAAAGAAATATCTATACGGATCAATCTAATGAACTTGATCATACTATTAAGCACTCATATACTAGTTTAGGTGTCTCACATGCTATAGTAGATAAGATCTACTACTTCCCTAATAGAAGCGGCATAATATATGCTAGTCAAACCATATTAACAATGTCCCACTCTTGTTAATATTTTGACTAGAGATATTTAAGAATAAACTTTATATTTAATCAAATGAACCTCACCGTTGCAGCACTTATGATTTCATTGATTAAGTTTATTCTGAGAACTTTATCATACAAGCATAAATATATACAAGCAATCAATATGATAAAGATGTCATTTATTAATGCATAAATAGTTCAAATACATAAAAAATTCCTAAAATTGATTACCTTTAGGGCATACATACTTTCAATATTTATATTGGAGTAGTTCACTTCTTTAAGGTTCCTTTCTTTGTTTATTATTATGTTTTTTGGTATTTATGGTGTTTAAGCAAGTTACACTATCCTTTCACTCTTTTTCCTTTTTGTTTTTTTTTTGGAATACATGAATACCAAATGGAGCATATTGCATCATTATTTCTTGCATATGGAATAATGGAAGAGGATAGTCAACAAAATTTGAATCCTGCTTTTATTAGAGAATGCAATACCCACAGCATGAAAAAACTGAAGACACTATGGTGCGAACTATTCTGTGGGAGGAGGCGTACTGATGCGTAATACAAACACAAATGAATGGCAAACCTTTGTCAACATGATCACAGTATCCTTTGCCATTGTACATCTGCTTGCAAACTAAGGGATAGGTTTCAATATCATGCTCAGAACATATATTAGGTATAAACTTTCTGCAAACAGGTTCTTGTGCATGGATATTACCTGCTGATGCACCCAAAAAAAAAAAAAACACACGCACATTACGGATGAAGCATGTTAAGTAATTTGAAAACAAAAATAAAAACCTAATTAGTCTAACTGAATTTAATATTCAATTACGAATATTTTACGGCGTGCACATGCAAAAATTATTTTCTGAACTTTGGTTAAAAAGAATAAAAAAGAGGACATAACCAAATTAAGAGAAATGAAGTACAAGATAACATGTATTTATAAATTGAATAATGCACGTACCTACAAGAACAAGAGCAAGAACACGGATGGAAGCATAAGACCATATCTATAAGTAAGGTATTTCGTGTAAGAGCTTTTTATCTATGTGAATCATGGACAACATAAATAAATGCAATCCTACGATATTATTTATAGTTTACATCAGTGTTGTTAGACTCGGACCGGACTGGCCGATTCGACTGAACTGATTTGTAGTATCAAACTGCTTTGGTCAAAAACCAGTCAAAATCATCAAAAATCGGCTAAACCAGTGACTCGATTCGACTTGCTGACTCAGTTCTCAAACTTTTCTTTTTTCTTTTCCCCAAACATAATTTGAGTTACCTAAAATGTAACACTTCCATTTATTAATTGCAATAAGAAAACGTCACCCATTTAGTGTAAATATCAAAATCACTTGCTTTTCTAAATGATCTCTAAATCAATATGTTTTCATCCTTATGATCTCATTAATTTAGCATCAATGATTCCAACTTGCATTAATTTGTTTTAATTTAGTTTTTCAAGTAGTTTTGGAGAATGGACATATTTTAATCATGAATTTACATTTTAAATATAATTATTAGGTATATATTTGATTGCAAGTCTAATATTTTTGGAACATTTTTTATGATTGGCCAAATATAACCAAGAACTTAATTTCAATATTTCTGAAACTTATAAAAATATAAATAATTATACCATCATGCTGACGTCAGCAGATTTTTTAGAACGGTTCGACTGATCCTACCAGTTGACTCTTGACCCATTAATTTAGCTGAATCGTTATCCGGTCTAAGTTTAACAACATTGGTTTACATTAGAGAAAGTTCCTTTGACAACAAGAAAATTGATTTCTTCCGTACATGAAAATAGTTGCCATATGTGCATAAGAAAAATTGGAAAATAATTTAATTCCCTAATGTAAGATGGTTGATTGATTGAAGATTCCAATAATATAAATGAGGGAGTACCAAATTAGTGCAAGTCTTAAAAGAGCAAGACTTATATAAATGGCATTAGACAAGCAACTTTCTTAAAAACGTGAAGGTTTCCTTAGCTTGACTTAGTTGTAAAACCTATGCTCAATTTTGCGTTCAGAATACGGAATCCTACCCTACCAGGAGTTTTGCACATATAGAATACAAAATAGAGGGTAAAGCGCCCACTGACACACCAACTTTTCGTGGTTAAGCTCCTACAAAATGCAAAAGGAGTGTAAGCTAAAGCTAAAGCTCCCAATTAGTCAAATATTAAATATCTAACCAAAACTTTATAAAAAAAATTCAACTATTAAATATCTAACCAAAATTACCAAAAAAAGAAAGCTAATATGCCTTAAGGGGTAAAATGAAAATCATGATACTTTATATTTGGCTTGGACTTGGATGGGCCTTTTAGGATAACAAAATTTGTGAATTGAGAAGCCTAATAGACACATTTTAAAACTTGATGGACAAAATAAGATCATTAATGATAAAAGTTGATGGAATATTGGGTCATTTACGTCTTTTTGTCTGATTGATTTGGTTCCAAAATACAAGCTGTGTATCAAAACAACTCTTAAATTCTAAGGTTTCTATATCCACAAAAGAATTAGCGCACGTAATGTAACAAACAAAAATCAAAAAAGAAAAAAAGAAACAAACTCCACCTTGTAGGGTAAGAAGATGAATGATAGAGAGAATTTTGGGCTCTCTGCAATCAAAGTGGTGATTTCAAAAATGTAATAATGGGAGATTGGTTGATTTAAAAGTGAATGGATAAGATTAAGTATAGGTCACAAATTTCAGTTACTAATAAAAAAATTTTTGCTTTTGCACGTTATTGTTTTAACATGTGTATGTTATTTTGGTATCTACGCCTAATGTGTTAGTGCAAGCATTTTTTTCTTTTACATTTATAATTGGAATAATAGCGGTGAGCAGTTATTAATCCCAATCTGGATAGAAATCAACAAAGAGGTTATATTAACAAGTTATTGTTAAACTAATGGGTGAATCATTCAACCAGTAGATTATTAAAATATAATTTGTGATTAAAATAGTGTTTTGAAAATCAAGCCAAATTGGCTTAACTAGTTTCATTCGCAATGGAACTTTTGTCCCACTCCATGTACCAATCTCTGTTTTATTTTTTATTAAATTGCTTTTTCTCTTTCATAAACATCATATTTTAGCTCTTTTTTGTTTTCTTTAGCTCCAATAACTATTAATTGAATAAAAATAAATATAATAGTCTAAAAAAATACATAATAGAAAATTAAAAAATACAGCAGAAAATTCATAAAAAATCTCATTTTTATGCATTTTGATTTTTTGGATTTTTAAAATTTTCTATATTACTCAGGTAATAATTATTGGATCTTAAGGAAACAAAAATGAATTAAAATATGATGTTTACGAAAAAAAATATTAATATAATAAAAAGTATGACAAAAGATCTATTGTGAGTTTAATTGTGACTTGTAATGGCACTAGTGTGACTCTCGATTAAATATGGAAGGTTAAAAATTTGGTCAAGCTCAGTCAGGAACTAATTGAACCAATCAAAACCACTTAAAACTAGACCATTTAATCGATTTCTATTACATTTTTTTAAAAAGATAATTCAGTATTTTCCAAAGTATTTAATATTTAAAAAATTTTAAAATAGATCAAATGTTTGACCCTAATTGTTGAATTGATTGAACACGATAAATTTTGAAGTGAAAGCACATCCGGCCAATCACTTATCCTGTTTAAAAATAATGCCTTTAAAAGCTAGTTGGTTATGAATGTATCAATGCGCAAAACTAGGTCAGGTATCATCGTATTGGTGCCCATTCTCGATGGATGATAGTAGGATTCATCTATTCAAAAGGAGGCCGAAATTCTTATACAAACATAGACTTGTACTATTTACACCAACCACGATGCATCATTTTTTTTTTTTTTTTTTGTAATAAAGAGTTTGGGAGGGTTTTTTTGGCTCTAGTCATCACCACAGGTTAGAACATGCATGCTCTCGAAACAATAGATCATTTATAGGAGTTCTTACAAATCGACTATCAATACAATTTTCATAGTGATAGTGGGATTTAAACACATGACCGTTTAAAGTTGCATTTAAACCGACACCTTTTTATCTTTTAAAGTTGTTTTCCAAACAAATATTGATAGAAAAGAACTAAATCAATAAAATTTATAAAATCTAAAATACTTAAATAAAATATAAACTTTGAAATAAACACAAAAATAATAATTGACTCATGGACAAATTAATATTTAATTTCTGATAAATTTTAACTCGTGGTTGAATTTAATCCTCGAATGGGGAAAAGTAGTTTTCAATTTTGTAAGAGTAGTTTTCTAAATTTTGATGGGGGTAGATTATTGGGGAAAAAAAAGAGAGAAGACAAATTAATTTTGGAGGAAAGGGAATGACTTTGTGTTCTTAATTGGACAAAAGCTTAGTTTTTGGTTAGTTGCTACGATATTGATAATTGAACCGGCCTGTAATAGAAATTTTTTTTTTATTCGTGAAGAAGACTTGAACCAACTTAGAAATTGCAATTCCAGAATCTAGTCTCATTTAATTTTCTAGTTTAGGATAGATTACAACCCATTCAAGACTACTCAAATTATACTCCAAATAGCAAAGTTCTAGTACAATTTTCTTTTAAAGTTCTAAAGCTGCGTGCTAGAAATTTAGGAATTTTCTTTTGAAATATAAAGGTTTTTGTGCTTAAAATTCGAGATTGCATATTGGAGCGGGATGATTGGCTCTCAGTATAACAAATACCCTATTCCGCCAGCCCATTACTCAGCTTTGCCATTTGGTTGGCTGTTCTACGGATGCAAAGATGAAGAAAATGAAAAAAAAAAAAAAAGAAAAAAAAGGAAAGATTATGAAGAAAAGAACCAAAGGCAAAAATAAGTGACAACAAAAGAAAATTAGCTAGAATATCAGTTTGACCCTTCAATATAAATAGGGCAAATTACATTTTACCCCCTATGGTTTAATATTTTTTGTACATAACCCTCCTATGGTTTCAAAAACTATACATAACCCTCTCAAATTATAGGGCAAATTACATTTTACCCCCTATGGTTTAATATTTTTTGTACATAACCCTCCTATGGTTTCAAAAACTATACATAACCCTCTCATAGTTTCGATTAAAGTGTCAAAATGATCAAAATGATTATTCGTAACGAAACCTTTAAAATGTCAAAATTACCCTTGTTTAAAAATTAAAATGGCTGAAATGACAAAAATATATAAACATAATATACATGGCGCAGTAACCCCATATGATTTTATATTTTACCATATAACCCCCTTATAGTTTAATGTTTTATCATGTAACCCTCTTATGATTTTTAAAATATAAACATAACCCCCATGTAATTAATAAAAAAAATTTTAACTTTACATAGGGGTATTTTTGACAGTTTAGGTGACTCTGTTATGGATTGCAAATTCCGGTACTTTGACACTTTAATTCAAACTATGAGGGGGTTATGTATAGATTTTGAAACTATAAGAAGTTATGTACAAAAATATTAAACCACAGGGGGTAAAGTGTAATTTGTCCATATTAATAACATTATTAGTCAACCCCTGAGAGGGATTTCTCATTTGTACACAATGGAATGGCCTTTATCAGCAAAAACATGTTCATACAATTTCTGGAATTAAAAGCTTGCTCTTAATATTCATGACTTCATCATAGAGTTTACTAATAAATAGAATATAATAGGAAAAAAAAGCAAAAGTAAAAGAGAAAAATGAAAAATCCAACCTATGGTAAACCTGTAAACCTTCCTTCTTTGTTATTTTCCTTTACCAACGTAGATAATGCAAGCCTTCTCTACCTTTACCTCGTATGTCATTTCATGCACCAAAGGTCATATATGTTTAGTAGATTAGGCTAGAAATGGGTAACAGGCGGGATGAGGGGCAATTGGATGGGACTTAAATAATGAGGCTGGAAAATATGAGCTTATGTCCAAGCAGTCCCACATAGGTCATGGGACCAATATGTAGGGAGGCCAGGGACTAAAATGGGTTAATCCTATTTTGATACCTCTCAAATACTTAATAAATTTGATTTTGCCTTTTTTTTTTTGGTATATCTCTTCTCTCTTTACTTATAAAAGAAGTCTATATACTTCTCTCTATTCCTCATGCAATAATTTCTCAAAAAATATATATTTTTTGAATTTCATTTTAGTCTTTTGCTTGAATTGTTGAACCCAAAAAATTAATAATATTATTAATTTGATAGGCGAATATAAAGAAAATATAAATGAGTTGCATCTAATCACCAATTTAAAAAAAATTGCTATCATTATTCTTTTTAGTGTTATACCAACTAGACTTAATTCTTTTTTATTTAAGTATTAGACTTAATTCTTTTTTATTTAAGTATCAAAGTATTTTACGTATAATACCAAGAGAAAACAGTCGGGACAGACTAATATCTTCAAATAATTTACCGGCTTTAGCAACAATCAAAAGGAAAAAACAAAAAAGAAAGGTAAAAAATTCATCACACTAAAAACTTGAATGTCAAAGAGAGTCAACGTATGATATTTACTTCTATTACGAAACACAAGTGAGAGCATTGTAGACTAGCATCTGTAACGTATTAATAAAAGATGGAAACGGGAAAATCCATTATTACAAACATAGAATCAGAGGGAACGGAACTAAGAGAAAATGATGGAAGACGATGGTAATGGCAGCTAAAAAAGAAAAAGAAATTTCTCTTAAGGAAAAACTATAGATTAAAGATATTAAGAGTAGAGGAAAAATAAAATTATTTGTTACAAAAACCCAATAGATTGGGTCCCATGAGACTCCCAAGCAATACCCAAGTATGCACATTTTTGTTGGCATATTGTTAGATTTAGTCCCATTTAGGCCCAATCCCAAATATCTTAAACCCATCCCCCCCAATTATCTTTAGACATGGGAAGCCCAATAGAGTTTGGGATCATTTGTGACCGTTAGATCAGACCTAATCCATTGATTACTAACTTGATAAAAATTTAATAAACAAAACAAGCTTTAATCTTCTTCAATTGATATTTTACATAAGAAAGATAAATAAATTCACTTTTGATAGCATCAATAATTAATTCTCTTTAATGTAACCTATACATAATCCATCCATCATGGATTAAGATTAATGCATATCCACAAAATTAAAATCGTCAAGGCACTAAAAGAAATGTATGGCTTAGAAGGGATATAACCCAAAGAGAGATTTTGTTCCTTTTTTTTAGCCACTGAGCCAAAGTTCAATGATTTTACTCAGAAGGGATAGAGGTCAAGGTAGAACTTCCACAAACCCTTCATAATGGTCTTGCATTTGGTCTGTGACAACAAGGTAATGGACCCTCGCGGCATGATCAGGTCAAGAAAACTCAAATCGGAAAACTCAAGTCCTTGGTTCATCAAAGCCTCAATTACTACTAAATCTTCAAATTGTTAAGTCGAAGTGGTAGATCGCGAGGCAAGACCTACCCAAATCTCAAGTGCTGCCAAATCAATGGATTATTTGTAGATCAAGAAATGTATTTCCTCTAAATCAGCGAGGTTATCCGTGTTCAAGTGCTGCTAAATCTCCAAATTATTCATGACTCCAGAGACGTTTTCTCGCTTGGAATCTGCTCAAGTGTTCAACTGCCAAAGTTTCTTGCAATTTTTGATCAATTATCAAATTATTGTCTACAGATTTGCTGCCTTAGGTCTACGCTAGAAAAGAGCAAGAGTCAAGGGAAAACTTTTACTTTACCTTTTTGTATAAGAATTTGGAGTTGTACCCTTTAAGTTTTAAAGTAATTAAATTGAAATTTTAGTCAAGGAAAAATTGCCAATTTAGTCCTCAAACTATTTCACTAAAGCCAATTTGTTCCCTTAAAGTTTTATCGCATGAATTAAGTCCTTTAACTAAAATTCTTGTGCCAATTGAGGACCTATACGGTGTCGCCACCCAAACGAAATTAGGGTTCTTCCACCTATTCCCAATTCAAGGTTGCAACTAAAATGTCTTCAAGTTCATCCTTTGAAGTGCATAACAGATGGAGAAATTTAGATGCGGGATCATCAAGCTCAGCTACAAATTGATCTTCAAGGAAGGAGACATATGAAGTTTGCATGTCGAAGGATTTAGTAGAGGAAAAGCTGAATAATACAACGGAGAGGAAATCGTGAAGTGCCATTGCCAAGAATCCTGCAGAATAGTGTCTTCTTGGACTACAGCAAATCCATCAAGAAGGTTCCGTAGATGTAGAAATTACGGTGTAATGAGACCAGCCAAATGCTTAAATTTTAATAATTTTCGTAATGGTTGGGCTGTATTTATTTAATTTTTATTACTAATGATGGATTAACTTTTAATGCAGACATCTCATTCTTGCAACTTTTTTTTTATTGTATGATCCACCCTTGCCGGAGTATACGAATAACATGATTGTTAAATTGTTAAGGGAACTAAGGAAAATCAAAGGAGACAACAAGGAAATGAGGATAAAAATTCAAAAATTGAAAAAAAAAAAACCAAGATGTTGATGTTGGCACTGGTAGGAGGCTACATCTTATTAATGGCAATGGGGGTTCACAATGCAAGAAGAAAGGCCATGGAACTAGGACTCAAAATGCTGCATTAAAAATAGTCTAGTTGCTGAAAAAAATAGCCTTTAGTAGGTTTAAGCTAATTAGACATGTTTCTAGAAAACTGTGTAGGTGCAAACTTGTGTAAGACTAGGTTGGTATGTAATGGAATGTTCTTGTTTGTAAAGATGCATCTGTTCATTCTTGTTCTTGGACATGATAATTTGTATGGTATATAAGGCCAGGTTGGATATTATAACATTATATTGTATTAAAATTTGAAAAAATTTCAACAGTGTTTTGCCTTAAAAATGAACAATCTCACCTGCCAACGAACTGCCATTTTAATGCATACATAGTACATAAAACTAAAACCATGAATACATATTGTCAACTGCATTTCCAGCCATTAACAACAGCACTCATTCACTAAAGAAGTCAATTGTAACTTAACAAAAGCTAAACACAATTCTGGGTTCAACCATGTTAACAAAAGCTATACAAAATGTGGGTTGACCCAAAGAACAACAGTACCACAAAATTTAGTCACGCTCTATCACCTTGGACAAGAGCCAACAGCAAGTTACAATTTCATCCTTTTGGAGACAGGTCCAGTAATAGTGAAACTAAGTGGAGCTTTTTCAACGCACGTGCATGGCTATCAAGTTGTGTTATTCCTGGTTTATTGTCATCATCCGGTTCATATATAAGTCTATGAGCCTGCATATGATTAACAAGTATTAGTCATTGGAATGACTTATGGAGCAAATGAAATGTTCATTTCAATGCTAAAAAACCTACTTTCTGCTTGGTTCTTCACTTTTTTCCAACGAATTCAACATAGGGACCATAAGCATCCATTTTCGCCTTCCTTATTCTCCAACCTTGTGCTTGTATAGAAGGACATGTCTTTTTTGTCATGCCTTGGAGCGCGACAAAAGTAGCATTTGATGTTCTACTTCTTTGGTTCAGTAACTTCAGTGGAAAGTACTAGTTGTTGCTGTGCACTTGAAACTACAAAGCAAGAAATGAAAACAATAATGAATTTAAGTTAAGTATGTCCTCAAAGTAAATGAAACATAACTTAATTATGACTAGCCATATGTCTTCAAAGTAATTAACCATTTTCTTTATGAACAGCAGCTTTATGTCCACTTGACAGCCTTTACGAGGTTGTCGTTCACCAGTAACAGGTTGTTCACCCCTTGGTTGTGCTTGTTGATATGGGAAAATTTTAAAAGTTAGAGAAAACAGCAAAGGTTATATGAATTTTGGTAGAGTAGTAGTGTTGAAAAATGTGCAAAAGAGGACATATACCAGCCTAGCTATGGTCTAAGTTAGTCCCTACAACATCAGGGCGGCCCTCAGAATGATTGGTTAGACATGTTTTTCGATTGTGACCATACCCTTGACATTTACTGCATCTATTATTGTTGAGAGAAGGCCCTCTTCCAGTGCCATGGCCAACTAACTGCTCGGCTGGTATAACCAATAGACATTTCCTTATTGTATGTCCCTTTTTATGGCATTTTGAGCAGCTTAGTTTAGTAATACCCACTCTTGACAGCTTAGTCATTCCATTACTACTTTTTCAAGATTCATCTGATTCCCTTCTCCTTGCTTTTTTTAGCCTACTAGGAAGTCTCAACTTCTTAGGTAGTAGGATCGGAATCTTACCAGAATCTCTCCAAGCATTAGGTCCTGGTAATAGAGCAATAGGTAACCTAGCCAGCCTAGGTAACCCAAAAACAATAAGATTGTAAATACCTTTTGTCTATCACTGATGAAGGTCCATGTTTTTTGTTCATGAATACACAAGTCTTATTTCAACAACTCCGTGAACCACTTCCATGAGCTCTTATTCTCAATTTCCACTACTGCATATGCAATGGGGTAGATGCAGTCGTTGGCATCAATCCCAATAGCATCTCGGATGTGGACTCCTCAAGTGGCAACCATCTATGTGACACCCCGGATTTTTGTGTAAGAGAAAGAGAGTGTGACGACTTGAAAATTTGCTCATATTTTCTTATAATTTCCTCTTATTTTGAATAAATTATTTTATAATTCCTTACTACTAATTTTATTCCCTCAATAGTTGTAATACATAATAGAATTGAAGTTTTACTTGCACTTTTATAGTTAGACAAATTAGGGGTTTTGCGCATTTTGGTAGTGTGATCATTTGGTGACGTGTATAAACTAAATTTGATGGATAAGAATGAGTATTAGGTAAGAAAAAGTGTGTGATTAGAAGTGTTAATAATAAGTGCGTGAATCACAAGTAAAAACACTAGTACGCGCGAATTAAGGAAAATCGGCTTGAACCGACGTGCACCATTTGCTACCGATTGGATACACCACTTGAACATTACTTTATTGCCTTAATCTCCTTATTTTTAATTGAGATAATTAGCCCTTAATTAACCCTTAAAGTGGCCAAAAATTTTTACTTAAGAAAAGTGGGAAAAGGAAAAAAATTTGAGATTAAACCATGAAACGACACTTGGCGGAAATCAAACCAACCTTGACTAAACAAATTTCCTTCTTTCTTATCTTCAAATTGGCTTCTTTTCTCCTTCATTTTTTCCTTGTTGGCCGAGAGTGAGAGGAGGAAAAACAGAGAAGAAAGTTTGCAACTTCAACCTTGAATCAAGTCTTGTTTGAGTGAAATCAACAAAACCAAACCGATTAAACCTACCTCTTGGTGATTGGAAAGCTTGGTGTAGTGAAATTTTTGGAAGATAGTGGTTTGTTTTTCACTTGTAAGAAGCTTTTTGAAAGGTATAAGGCTTAAACTTCCTTTTCTCTTGCTTAATCTTGCTAAGTTTGGTATAGAAACTTTTAATCTTGGCTTGCTATGGTTGATTGTGTAGTTTTGATGGTGTAGTGGAATGTTTAGCTAGGGTTTGCATTTTTAAGCTTTGATTATTGTTGGTTACCTAGTTAAATGGTGTTATTAAGCTAGGAAATGGAACTTGTGAAGTGATTATGGCTTAATTGTGACTTTGTAAAGTTAAAAGTTGAATTTCCAGCATTTGATAGGTTCTGCCCTGTTTTTGGAATCAACTTGAACTGCATATTCGTCCATGATAAAGGCCAAATCAGTTCTTGCTCAAAACATAAAAGTTGTAGAATTTGAGTTAGCTTCTACCTAGACAATTTCAGCTCACTGAGCTTGTGAAATGACTAAAATACCCTGACTGCCCAAATGCCCTGGTTAACCTACAGCTTTCTATTTTCTCTGAGATTTCAATTTTTGCCCATAAAAATGCGTGATTTGGCTTTGGAGATATTCATAATAAATGTAGTCTATGTCTTAGTTTCGAAACACCATAAAATTTACCTTGATCCGATATACCTAACTGTAGTTATGACCAAAACACCGAAGGATGACAAATCTGCCATTTATAATTTCTTCTTTAAAACTGATTTCCAGCTTCGATCTTGATGGTTTCATTGCTAGAATTGACTTGTCTTTGGATGATATTAAGCCTAGTTGAAGAGTTATCGTGTTAAGCTTGCTTATATGTTGAATTTGGGTTGAGTTGAGGAAAGAAATGAAGCCCTAAGTGGCCGAAAAATAGCTAAATACAAAGGGCATGCTGCCTAAATTTTCACTCGAGGGTTCGGCGTATGTTGAACGAAGATTTGAGGTCAAATTAGACTTGGTTTGTCTAGGGTATTCGAGTTTTCTTTGATAGAGGTATATAAGCTGAAATTTCGCCGAAACTCGTACCCTTGAAAAAAGTGAAAATAGCAACCCTTAAAAAATATGATTTTCTCGATCTTTTATACCAAGTGCGACTTCAAAAGTATAAATCACTTCTTTATCGAAACTAAACGAGCAAGCATGAATTTTCTAGAGTTTGATAAGTAATTTGAATACTACTTAAACAAGTTTCGTTTACTTGATTTTCTTGAAGCGAAACTCCTATATTTTAAACCCTAGTTGATTTTAAACTCTTGAATAATATTTTATCGCAGATTTGAACTCCATCCAAGGAGTTACACCTGAGCGTGACCTTGAAAAGCACTATTTTGATTAGTGCTTCCAAGTGCATGTTTGTCCTTAATACTTGCTCTTACATGTTTTACCAATGTGCTTGGACAATATTTGACTTGTTTGAACGGATAAGAGTGTACTTTATCGCACTTGTTCTAAACATGACTTGTTGTTGTGTCTTGAGTGCACATGCTTGATATACTTGTCTATGCGTGAACACTTTGGAATTCCAGAAACCCTGAGGGTAGTTAATCGAATTGAGTCGACAAAGGGCCTGGTCGATTAGATAACGAACCCTAAGTCTCTTGTTCTGTCGAGTGGAGTGATACCTTCTCGGCTAATCGGTATACTCGAGTATTACCACACGTGTTTATTTTGGTGTTCGGGCCCGGTAAGGGGGTTGAATGGTAGACAGATTGGCGTTAAGTGGAACACTACTAGATTGGTTACTTTACTTGAAAGTTGACGGAGAGTCAACTACTATTTGATCAAGCTATGGCGGAGCTATTTTGAAATAGCGGTTGTATCCTTTTACTTGACATGTTAAATATCCAGTGTTTGGCTTTACAAAGCGTTATTACTTATTTTTTTGACTTCATATGCTCGCTATTTTGATACTTGTGATTTTAAATCATGGTCAACTTGCTATTTGGATCTGCATGAAGTTTTAGAACCTCACTGAGCTTTAACTCATTCTATGAGATTTGTTTTCCTTACAGGGGGATACGAGCAAGGGCGTGGGGACTGGTACAGGCTAGCAAAGTCAAGTTTTTTTTGAATTTTTACGATTGTACTCGCGCTAGTACTCGTCTAGAGTTGAATGTATCTGGATTTTAAAAATTTTGATATATTTGGGCATGTATGAGCCGTGGAGTTGAATTTAAACATCAATGTATATTTTAAGCTTGGAAATTGTGTTTTGCTTATTTTCTATGGTTGTAAGTTATTTTCTTGAAGTACGTGAGCGAGTCCTGGCGAGAGTTAAGCAGGCGGTCCGCTAAACCCTGGATACGCCCTAGGAGGCAGTGGGGTCGTCACAATCTACACCAACCAATCGTCGACAACCAGCCCTGAAGCCTTTTTTCAATGCTTCAAAGCATATGTATATCATCTGAAATCTTTCATTACCACTTATATCATCAACCACTGTCACCATATGCATAGTTGAACTAGGATTGCAAGCTAGCAACTCTTCGTAGTAGTCCTACAACTTTGTGTATTACTGTTTGTAGCTGCCATGGATCAAAAGCTTGGCCTTAAAGGTCTTACTCACTTGGTCTCTTGCTATGTCCACATTCAAGTCTAAGTGCACCTTGTCCTTAAATTCCGTGACACTCACCCTCTTGTTTCATCTAAGAAAGTCCGTATAGTGTCTACTTAGGAAATCCAAATTGGCACGCTTGTGGTGAAAAGCCCTACCACAGTTGCAAGAAAGTCCCATGGTTCTAATAACAAAGGCGTCACTATCAACCTTTTTTGAAGCATAAATGAACCAGCCACAATTTACACTATTGCATTTAGCCCGCATTCTACCAGTGTCATTCTTACTCTACTAGTGTCATTCTTACCCTACCTAAAATGTTTACCTCATTTGACTCCATAATAATCAATAGCTCCTTTAAATATCTGTTATCAGCAAACAACAGCCCAACAAAGAATTTTGATCCACCATATCATGCTCAAGTCTAACCTTACGTACCTTGGCTTCCTCCTCTTTGAACTATCTTCATCCGAGACTTCACTATTGCTATTTAACTTTTTAGAATTGATTGACTCTGATTCTTCATGCACTTCAATATTTTCTCCATCATATAACTTGAAGTCACCAGTTTTATCATCCCTATTTTGTTGCCTAAATGCTCCTCCAACAGCCGGCCTTTTTTGTTCTTTTTTTTTTTTGCGTTCATTCTTGCCTTCAACAGCAATTGTTTCTGCTATCTCTTTTGCTTTTCAAGCTCTTTATCGGCACCGACAACTGATTTCTTGAAAATGAAATCATTTTCATCATCTTTGAAGTCATAATCGCTATCGACCAAACTTTCATCTTCTGTAGAATCTGATTGCGCATCTTCTTCAACCCCACAGCCATCTTCTTCCTCCATTAATTCAATTGGTGCATTGATTTCTTCAAATGTGGTAGACACCTCAAACGTGATGTTAACATAAAAAACATCTTCATTTGATACACCAGCCTCTCCAATATCCACATTAGAGCTACCCACTTTACTATCAATAAATCTAATGTGAAATTCTTGCACCAAGTACATCTCAACCACACCAATTTGTTTCCCAATAGACACCAAGTCTATAACATCATTCTCACCTTCTATATTGTGAAATTTGAAGATACAATCTCCACAAGGAACTTTATAAAGCAATTTGACATTTTCTTCACATCTGACAAAAGTGTAGAAGTTATGGAGATGTGATGTGTTAACTATATTCGCAATAACACCTTTAAATATTCCATACTGTCCCCATATACTTTTTTTGTGGTGGTCCAAAATATTCCCCACCATAATACATCTTTAGTGTAAAACAGTTCAACTTGTGTCCTGTAATTTTTTTTTTTTTGCACAAAAGACAAAAAAAAAATTTAATTAGGCATCCACATGCTCGGTCACTATCATATAACCCAATTAAGTAGCATGAAACAACAACATAATGTTTTTTTCACAACAAAGGGACCATCGAAACTAATGTAACAAGGGAGGCCACTATACATACCATGCCAAACCCCACATCTCAGGCCACTACACATACCATGCCATATCCCACATTTCATATGTACCAAAACCCTATCATTGAAATTAGAAAAGTGAAAATTTGAAACTGTAATTCAATAACCAACCAGTTATTTCAGACACAAACTTTAACTTATTAGAAAAACTATTAACTTCAAACACTTATAAGTAGGCCAAGACTTATTGAAAATACTCGCTGCCATTCCGTCGGAGTTTTCATTCTCGAGCTTTTCCTTGCTCTGCTGTGCCGCTCGTAAACCAACTTCTCCATTCCACTCTGTTTCCTTCATCTTATCTCACTCGATTGGTGGCAATTTCCTTCAGAAAAAAAGCCCTAATTTTGCTCGCCTATTTCACTTCAAAGGTTTCCCCTAATTTGGTCCCAAAATGGTTGATTTCTTACTTCCCATACAAAATTGTATTTTGTGCTTCCAAAAAAAACCCCTACCTCACCATTGGTTTGGGTACAGAAACATGCGTTTTGGGTGGCAACACCATTTAGGTCCTTAATTGGCACAAAAATTTTAGTTAAAGGACTTAATTCATGCGATCAAAAGTTGAGGGACCAAATCGGCTTTAGTGAAATAGTTTGAGGACTAAGTTGGCGATTTTCCCTTTCATCAATTTTTTTTTTTCATTTTTCAGTTGCATTTCTACATACTCAAAATTTTGTCTGAACAAATTTCTTGTATGCCTAATGAGACCAACTCTGGCCTTCATCTCTATTTTCTCAAATTTCATGGTTTCACAAGTAACCAATTCTGCTCAAGAGAACCTCAGGTTTCAAGGTGCTGCTTTTGATCTTTACTCTAATCCAATCACTCATTTTTTAAGTCATACAACAGAAGATTGGGGGCAGATTTGCAAGTGAGCATCAATCTGCTATCTCGTTAAAGTCATTGGATCTAGTCAACTAACTGTCAAAGAGGATTTCTTTGCCTACAGTGAGAAATCTTCTATGAGGGGCAAGTCTTCAAATTCCTCTAAATGAAGCTCTTGAGGAATCAACTTTGCATCTTCCATGGTGACAAGTGCTTCTAGCATAGAGAAACAAGTGAGCAAGATATCAAAAACAATTGAAGATCTGAAGAGGGTCATAGAAGAGAAGGACCTTCAAATCGCAAAACTAATGGAGAGATTAGAAGTTCTAGTGGTATGGAATCTAATCGCAAAACTTTTGATTTATCTAATAAGATGAACAAGGGAAAAAATAAAGAAGAAGATCTTTACAAGTCTACTTCATTTGAAAATGATAGAGGATATCAGTCTATTGCCTCTCTTTTGGTTCAACAACTACAAGAGATAATTTCCAACTCTGTCAAAGCACAATTTGCTAGTCTGTCACAATTTTCATCTCTCTATTGGAAACCATACCCAAAAAGGACTAGCAATCTAAGATGTCGCTTGATTATCAACCTTCAAAGTTTCAATAGTTCGATGGAAAAGGTAACCTAGAGCAGTATATAGAACATTTCATAGAGACTTGTGGTAGTGCTAGCACTAAAGGAGATTTCCTGCTAAAGCAATTCTTCCAATCCTTGAAGGGAAATGCCTTCGACCGGTACATTGATTTGAAAGCCGAAACAATTGATAGTTGGGAGTAATTAGAATGAGTTCCTAAATCATTTCTATAGTGCACATCGCACTATTAGTATGACAGAACTCACCAATACAAAGCAATGGAGAAATGAGGCAATGATGGACTACATTGATTAGTGGTGCACATTGAGTTTAAGTTGCAAGGACAAGTTGTCTAAGCCTTTCTCTATAGAGATGTGCATACAAGAAATGCATTGGAAGCTTTCATACATCCTTCAAGGAGTCCAGCCTGAAACTTTTGAAAAATCTAAAGCACATGATTTGGAACTTAATATTGCTAATCATGGCATGATTGTCCCTATCAAAGGCCACTGGAAAGAGAAAAACACGGACAAAAATAAAAAGTTCCCCAACCCTAGTGCTAAAGAATCAATGTTAGTAGAAACTACTTCAATTAAAGGTGAAGGCAATGCAAAGAGCCAAGAGCAATCAACTTTTGAAGAACGACATCTATCTTTAAGAGCTGGAAAAGCATAATGGACTAACATAATGCTTTCTCTTGGCTTGCAGGTTTCTTAAGCCACAAGTAATCCATTAAGAGGTGGAAAAACCCTAATTTCACCTATAAATAGAGTGCTTCTATTCTAAATAAGAACAGACACACAAATAGAAGGAGACAAATAGACACAAGTTGTAGCAAACAAACTACTAAAGAAATTCTGCTTCAAGCTTTTCAAGTCTACAAAAAGTCCCTCAATCCTTCAAGTCATCATTAAATCCGCAAGTCCTTCGAGTTCAACAAGATATTCCAATTTTTCAAGCTCATCAAATCTCGAGTACTACTAAATCTTCAAATTGTCAAATTGAAATGGTGGATTGCGAGACAATATCTGTGCAAATCTCAAGTGCTGCCAAATCAACGAATTATTTGTAGATCAAGAGATGTTTTTGCTCCAAATCTGTGAGGTCATCCGCGTTGAAATGCTGCTAAATCTCCAAATTATTTGTGGATATAGAGACATTTTCTTCCTTGAGGGCTGCTCAAGTTTTCAACTACCAAAGTTTCAGGCAATTTTCAATCAATTACCAAATTATTGTCTGCTGATTTGCTGCCCTAGATCTATGCTAAAAAAGAATAAGAATCAAGATAGCACTTTTACTTTACCTTTTTTTGTAAAAGAAGCCGGAGTTGTACCCTTTAAGTTTTAAAGTAATTAAATTGATATTTTCATCAATTTGTTATTGATTTTTTAGTTGCTTTTCTACATCCTTGAAATTTTCATGAACACCACATATTCAAGAGTTTAGAATGCAATATGTTCAAATTCAAACCTTAAGATTTAAAATGAGAATTGACTACAAATTAGGTGGCGCAAAGTGGAATTAGTCTCACAACAAAATATATGTAACTGTATAACTTGCATAGGTTTATCTTTAACGAAAACATTTGCATTTATTAAACTCATCAGTTGAATTATTGCTTGGGGGATGGATGGATGGATTGAGTGGTATGGAAAGACAGAGTGTAATTGAGAGGTCTTGGGTTCAAGACCTCCCAATTACACTAGCAAAAAAAAACTACATAAAGGATCAGTTGAGTTATTGCTGGTTTGTCTTGTTCAAGTTTTCTTTCATATTAATTGTTAATTTTTTTCTCCCCTCAATTTTAATTTTGTTAGGACCAAGGATAATCATAGAAAACAAAAAGACAAATAGGTGAAGAAAATATTTATATTGGGTTAGTTCACTTTTTAACGTTCATTTTCTTTGTTTTTTTTTTTGGGTACGTATGCTGTTTAAGCAAGTTACACTATCCTTTTACTATTTTTCTCTTCTTTTCTTTTTTTGGAATACATGAATACCAAACGGAATAAGAGTAAATAACATACCTAAAACAACATATTGCATCATTATTTCTTTGCATATGGAATAATGGAAGAGGATAGTCAATAAAATTTAAATATTTCCTTTATTAAAGAGAGAATGCAATAACGCTACATAAAAATACTGAAGACACTATGCGTGAACTTTTTTGTTTGAGGAGGTGGGCACAGATGGGAAATACAAACACAAATGAATGGCAAATCTTTGTCAACATAATCACAGCATCCTTCGCCATTGTACTTCTGCTTGCAAACTGCGGGAAAGGTTTCGATATTATGCTCAAGACATACATTAGGTATAAACTTTTTGCAAACAAGTCCTTGTGCATGGATATTCTTTACTGATGCACCCAAAAAAAACACACACACACATACATATTACTCATGAGCATGTCAAGTAATTTTAAAACAAAAAGAAATATTTAATTAGTCTAACTGAATTTAATATTCTATTAGAATACGGACTACTTTTTAACCATCATATTAATATTTTATGTTATGCACATGCAGAAATTATTTTTTGAACTTTGGTCAAAAAGAATAAAAAAGAGGACATAACCAAATTAAGAGAAATGAAGTACAAAACAATATGTATTTATAAATTGAATAATGCACATACCTACAAGAGCAAGAGCAAGAAGCAGGATGGAAGCATAAGAAGTTTGAGATAGAGAATGGGGGAGGATTGAGTTGGATGGCAAAGTGAGAAAGATTGTCACCAGAAAGATTCAAGGCCTTCCACTTATAAAGAAAAAAAAACAGTTTACATTAGAGAACGTTACTTTGAGAACAAGAAAATTGATTTTTTTCGTATAGGAAACTAGCTACCATATGCGCATAAGTAAAATTAAAAAATAATTTACTTCCCTAATGCGAGATAGTTGATTCATTGAAAGATTCCATCTTTCAATAATATAAAGGATGAAGTACCAATTAATCATCTAAACTCTAGATTAGTGCAAATCTCAACAGAGCAAGCCTTGTATAAATGGCATTAGACAAACAACTTTCTTAATTTTGAGTTCAGAATACGGAATCCTACATTAAGTTACCAGGAGTTGAGCACATATATAGAATACAAAATAGAGGGTAAAGCTCTCACAGACACTGACATTTGGTGGTTAAGTTCCTACAAAAGTATAATGAGTGTAAGCTGAAGCTAAAGCTCCCAATTAGTCAAATAATAAATATCTAAACAAATCTTTATTTAAAAAATTCAACTATTATATATCTAACCGAAATTAACAAAAAAAATTAGCCTTATTCTTTAATGTAGATAAGGAAAATAGACATTAAGTCTGAACTTAAGGGGTAAAGTAAAATTTATCACACTTAGATGTGGCTTGGACTTGGAGGGACCATTTAGAATAGCAAAATTTGTGAATTGAGGAGTCTAATAAATATAGGAACTGCAACCGCCCCATTGCCCACTAGTTCCCCCGTGCCCGCCCCGCTTCCCTCGTGGGGTTGATAAAAGTATTATAACTAATTATGCATTGGAAGGAAGGGAAGTGGCACATCTGGCATTGGAAAGAAGGGAAGCGGGACAATGCACATTTAGATCTTGTTTGATTATCTAGTTCAGTACTTAAATTTAATAGATTCAAATCTTAACATATTCAGACTATTTAATAATAAAAAATTGAACATCCGAATTAATTAAGTAACACTAAATTATTTAGGCAAAACTTGCTCCCAAAATTAAGTGATAAACTATTCACTTAATCATTGAATGTGATATGCATTTAAATGTATTAGATTTGATACTTAACAATTCAATAATTTAATGGATTCAAACTTCAAATTTCAAATTTCAGAGTTCAGTTTTCAGATTTTAGTTTTATCAAACAAACTCACCTTAAAGTCCAAGAAACCGAGGGCAAGTTAGACGTCCTGGTACTGTCCCATTGGCTTATGCAAAAGTGATGAAGAAGCTCAATTTTTCTGGCTGAAGTATTATTAGCCTTACTGCTGCTGCTACTATTTTAGAGTGAAAAATGGCATTTGTCAAATGGGGTAGGGATGGGGCGGGCGTATGTTGCCCCATTGCCCGCCCCATTTTAAGTTCCCCTCCCCCTGCCCCATTTTTATCCTCACCTCATTTCTATTCCCACGGGCACCTGCCTCCGTTGTCACCCTCACTCTTGGATATATTGCACCCTAAATTCTTCTATTTGCCCATTTTGAGTTGCCATAACCAAAACTAATTAAAGTAAGGAGCATGCATACAACGCGCGAGTATAGCAACTAGATATGAACAAAAGGATTAATTTCATTTTGCACCATAATAGAGAACTACAATATAAGGCTGCTGATGATAATTCATTATTTATGTATTCTGGGTTAGATAGAAGAAAGGGAAGATGAGTATGGACATTTGAGAAATGGTGTCAAATGGGAATAATGGGATGCATTTGAGAATTTAGGGTGCTACGCGTCTACTATAAACTTTAGCATACAAAGTGAGAATTAAGGTAAGGGGTGCAAAGTGCAGTTAATCCTTTTATTAATGTAGAATTGCTATCTATTTTGTACATCCCACTCCTCACCATGCCTTTCTCACTCCCAATTGTTAGGATTCAAATTTGTAGAATTGTTATATTTACGGATTCTATGCACTCTCAAATACCATGTATCCGAGAATTTAGGGTGCAATGTGTTCAAATTCAAAACTTAAGGTTCCAAGTGGAAATTGACTACAAATTAGGTAGAGCAAAGTGGAATTAGTCCCTCACAAAATATATGTAACTCCATAACTTTGCATAGTTTTATCTTTAACGAAAAACATTTGCAATTATTATACTCATTAGTTGAGTTATTGTTGGTTTGTCTTGTTCCCGTTTTCCTTCATATTAATCATTAATTTTTTTGTTCTCCCCTCAATATTAATTTTTTTCGAACCAAAGATAATCATAGGATATAGAAGGACAAATATTTGAAGAAAATATTTATATTGGGGCAGTTCACTTCTTTGACATTCCTTTTTTTTGGGTACTTATGGTGTTTAAGCAAGGTACACTATCCTTTTACTCTTTCTTTTTTTTTAGGAATGGATGAATACCAAATAAGAGTAAATAAACATGCCCAAAACAAAATATTGCACCATTATTTCTTTGTATAGCGAATAATGGAAGAGGATAGTCAATAAAATCTAAATCCTGCTTTCATTAAAGAGAGAATACGATACCGCAACATAAAAAAACTGAAGACACTATGGTGCGACCTTTTCTGTGGGAGAAGGTGTGCGCTGGTGGATAACACAAACACAAATGAATGGCAAACCTTTGTCAACATAATCCTAGTATCCTTCGCCATTGTACATCTACTTGCAAACTAAGGGACAGGTTTCAATATCATGCTCAGAGCACACATTAGGTATACGTTTTGGGAGATTTGTAATTTTGGTCCTCAATTTATCATTCATGTGCTCATTTGATCCCTAATCTATTTCTGAACATAAAAGTGGTCCTCAATCTACTCAATTTTGTGTGAAAGTGGTCAATTGATGGATTTTATCCAATTTCTAACGAAAATAATAGCATGTGCAATCACGTGTCATGACTTGAATGCTTTTTATTTTGGGTTAATTACATTTAACACCCATTAAATTTGACTTGTTGTCTACTCTTGACTATTTTCTTAGAAGAGCAACCATGGTAGCAAAAAGAGGCAACAACTGTGTCTACAGGGGCTAAAGTTTGTTGATAGCTGTCTAACGACCATCGCCACTACCGTTGCCCCCTCTACCATCACCAACTCAAATTTGAGATATTTGTAGTGGGTTTTTCCAATTTAGGACAATCACATACATTCTTGGTATAATTTGAGTTATATTCAATTTCTTTCTTTCCTTGTTTTAGGTGGATTATGGCATTTCCTATCTGAGGAGAAATAATGAATTGGGTGGTTTCCTCTAGGAAGGGCGGTAGCGACAATAACATAGAAGTGCAGCTAGTGGTGGTGACGGGGGTGTTGCCTTTACAAATACAACCAAGCTAATGGCGGTTTAAGGAAATTCATTGATCAAATGGCCCCAAGACGCCCCATCTGCTACCACCAACTCAAATGTTGCAATTGAATTTGAATTGGATGTTGTAACTGACTTTGATCTCCAACCTGTCCCACACTACCATCTGCTCTTGAGATGGTGTTGGCACCATTGTTGCGATGTCCATTGAAACATGCAAAATGGTGGAGCGGAAGAGTGTTCTACCCGAGTCCGTGGCAGCATCCTTAAGCCAAGAGCAGTCTATTTTGTGCTGGATCATGAGGGACATGGATGACCCTTATATGGCTAATTTAAACAAGGTTCTCCAACTGGTGATGGCGGCGGGTCTACACCACTGACTACGAGTTCAAAGATTCATGAATTAAGAGCCAAAGTCCCGTAACTCCAAAATCCTTCATCAACCTTGAATTCAAATTTCCTAAAATTCATGGCCATATAAGGGCCTTCATCGAGCTTTGCTATTTTGATTTGATGTAGTTCTGGGTTTCTTCTGGGCATGTAGTATATTCTATTTTTGGTCCAAAATATAAAGTACATTCAGTTTCCAATTTTTTGATTTTTTTTGGGTAATTATTTCTTTCATTTCAAAAAGATGTTTTTTAAAATTATTTTTATTTTTTGTGCAAAAAATATTTAGATAATTTTTTTGATACCTTTTAACTTATATCTCTCATTTTGGTTTCCTTTTTTCATCTAAAGTTTTGTTTTCCTTTTTTTCTGATTTTAATGTATTTCTTTTTTCAGGCCAGAAGGATGTACATATTTTCTTTTATGCATAGAATTTGTTTGTGTTTGTTCTTTTTTTTAAACTTGTAGTATTTCTTATTTTATTTTTTTCATAAAATTTTCTTCCACTGTTTTCTACCTTTTCTTTCTTAGGGGATTTCTGATACACATTTGTTCCTTCTCATTATCATTTGGTCAAACCTCAAGGGAGGTAAATGTAACTAACCCAAAATGAAAAGTTTATAAGTCATGGCATGTGACTACACGTGCCATTATTTCCATTGGAAATTGATGATGAAATTCATCAATTGCTCACTTTTGTGCAAATTGGATAGATTGGCACTACATTTACTTTTAGAAATAGATTGGAGACCAAATGTGCACACGAATAATAGACTGGGAACCAGAACTACAATTCTCCCTAAACTTTTTGCAAATAGGTTCTTTGCTGGGAAGAATTGAAGACAATATTGAGATTATCCCTAAGCGAGTCTAAAATTTTGTTGACCTCACTTTACCAGTGGTGAATTACTACATCTCACTGGAGAAGGTCAAAAACGTAAGCAGCTCAACTAGGCCAAATGATAAATAAAAGTTTTTTTTTAATTTTTCTGGTATGGGAGGAGTGGGATTTAAAAAGTAGGAAGGAATAAATGGATTAGAATTCAAGGCTTCTAATTTCTGGGGTTTCAAACCTTAACCATTAGAAATAAAAGTTATTATAGCATGTAATAATTAAATGTTTTATACTTTTAGGTTAATGGGAACCGGTCCATCAAGGAGGTGTTTGAAGACATTATGAAATTGTTTTCCAAATTTTGATTGGAAAGCCAAATAAAGAAAGAATATTCACTTTTGACGTCACATGTGAATATAGGGCTTAAATGAGGACAAAGTTTATACAAGGGAAAATCATTCAAAACATTCCTCACATTTTATAAAATGACTTTTTCATCCCTCACTTTTAAAAGTGTATTTTCATGTCCCTTAGAAATTCACATTGGTCAAATTTGGTCCCTACCTAAGTTTTCGACTTCAAATTTGATCAGAATTCATCACGTGCCTTGCATGTGATCATTTTTTAGTAGCAAAATTGTCAAATTAAAATTTACATAATCCGATCTATAAATTAAAATTCATTTCACAAAATGAATTGATTCATCCCTTACATTTCACAAAATGAATTGTTTTATCCCTCACATTTCACAAAATAATTTTTTTAATTCTTCACATTTCACAAAATGAATTTTTTCATCCCTCATTGACCATGTGTATAAATAGTTTTTTTTTTAAATCCATGTATATATTTATTTGATTTTACTTGAACAATACGAATAGCATGTAAAATATCTCTATTTGATTTCACCTAAATAGACTAATTATAATTATAGACATGCTATTTATAGATATATACATGGGCTTAAATCTAACAATTTTGTTTTAAACCCATATATTTATTTATTTGATTTTACCATGTGAATCTATTCAATATTTGTAGTATTTATCTTTTGGTAATAATTCATTTATTGAGTTGTGTAATAAGGTCATCTAATTAATTGGTCCTAATTCGAATTCTATAGTTATGCTAACAAATTGCAGTTTAAATCTGAAGTTTTTACTCATCACTTTTAAGACCAACAGTTGAATTTCTTACCTTATAATTGTCTTAAAATTTGAAAGTGTCAATCACTTCCTTTTGTTATACGTTCCCTTTGTTTATTTTTTTGTCCAAATTTAATTCGATATAAACACTTGATAATGTTTAGGAGTAAAAGTCTTTTTTATTTTCAATTTTTGAGTAAAAGGAAATGAATATCAGTGAAAAACTAATAATTTTTAAAAACCTCTATATATATATCTATTTAAATTCACCTAAATAATACGTTTAGGTGAAATCAAATAGAGATATATTACATGCTATTTGTATTATTCATGTGAAATCAATAGATATATACATGAGTTTAGAAAAAAAGTTATTCGTACACATGATCAATGAGAGATGAAAATTTTTATTTTGTAAAATATGAAGGATGAAAAAATTCATTTTGTGAAATGTAAGGAACGAAATAATTCATTTTATGAAATTTGAAGGACAAAAAAAAATATTTTATGAATGTGAGGGACTATAGATCAGATTATATAAATTTTGATTTGATAATTTTGCCCTTAAAAAATGATCACGTGCAAAGCACATGGTCAGATAAAAGGCATTTTTTTGAGTCCTTTCTCTTGATTAATTCTTGGTCGACTATAAACTAGTTGGAAACCTAGATAGGGACCAAATTTAATCAATATGAATTTATAAGAGACGTAAAAGTTCACTTTTAAAAGTAAGGGACCAAAAAAATCATTCTGCAAAATGTGAGGAACGTTTTGAATGATTTTCCCTTTATACAACGTGTATTGCAAGGAAATCATGTTTATGTGCAAGTAATACTAATAGTTCATATCTAGATTGAGGGTTTATTAGATACTTATACGAGAAATTAAGTTTCTCCTTTTTTTTCCCCAATAAAACTGAGCCTCATTTCATTAAACAGAGATTCCTTCTTTTACTTTGACCATTTCAGCCTTTCTTTTTTAAAGTGTGAGAGGGAGGTCTCAGGACTCGAAATTTCTCACTTACACTTCCTACTTCCGTATCATCCAACACATTCCTCCCCCTCGGTCATTATTAATTTAGTTTCATTTTTTCTTTAAATTAATATCTAAGTTCATCCTGTCCTTGGGATTTAGAGCTTGATTCATGAATTTAACCCATTTTTTGTTTTTGATTGAAGTCGCCGCTGGGGTGAATGTTGACCTTCCATTCAAAAAATAAAAATTTCTTAGGACTAAAACCACTTAGTGCCCACTAAATTATACTTGATTGTCATGTTACATTCTTAGACTTATTGTACCCTCAATTCTCTTATCTATCCATTTTGGATCGCGTTAATCATAAGTGATTTAAGTAAGAAGCATGCACACAATATGTGAGTATAGCAACTGGATATGAATAAAAGGATTATTTCTATTTTGCACCCTTATAGAGAACTACAAATGCGAGGCTAATGATGTTGATCCATTATGTATGTATTCTCGGTTAGATAAAAGAAAGCGAAGAAGAGTATGGACATTTGAGAAATGGTCTCACATGGGATGCATCAAAGAATTTAGGGTGCTACGCGTCTAGTATGAAGTTTAGCAAACAAAGTAAGAATCAAACATATGTTAAGGGGCGCAAAGAGCAATTAGTCTTTTTATTTATGTAGAATTGCTATACTTAACACATTTTGTTAGTCGCAAATACTACACATCCAAGAATTTAGGATGCAATGTGTTTAAATTCAAAACCTAAGAGGTTCAAAGTGGGGATTGACTACAAACTAGCCGGAGCAAAATGAAATCCCTCACAAAATATATATAACTGCATAACTTTATCTTTAATGAAAAACATTAGCATTTATTAAGCTCATCAGTTGACTTATTGCTGGTTTGTCTTGTTGATATTTTCCTCCATATTCATCTTTAATTTTTTTTTTCTCCCATCAATTTTAATTTTTTTTTTGTACTTCTGGTGTTTAAGCAAGTTACACTATCCTTTTACTCTTTTTCTTTATTTTTTTTTGGAATACATGAATACCAAATGGAATAAGAGTAAATAAACATTCCCAAAACAACATATTGCATCATTATTTCTTTGCATATGGAATAACGGAAGAGGATAGTCAAGAAATTTCAAATCTTGCTCTTATTAAAGAGAGAATGCGATACCGCAACATTGAAAACTGAAGATAGGCATGGCCAAGGTTCGGACCGGAACCGGACCGTTTGGAACCGGATCAGAACCGGAACCAAAACCATGGAACCAAAACCATGCTAGAACCTTGGATAAAGGTTTCGGTTCTGGTTCTCTAAAAAATAGAACTAGAACCAGAACCGCCGGTTCCAGAACTGTTAAAAATGATTAATATAAGTAGTGAGATAATTCAAAAAAATTAGTTGTGTTTAATAGGTTTTAAGAAAGTTTAAATTTTATGGACTTTCTATATATTTTATTAATTATTTAATTCTTTCTATTCATCTAATATCTATCATTATAATTTGTAAGTATTAAATTATTACTTACAATTTTATTTTTTGCTTATTTGCTATCAAATGACAAGTTTTGATGGTAGTAGCTCATCTTCAAAATCAAGCAAGCAAAAAAATATTTTTTGCAATATTTCTTCAAATGGAATCTTCAACATTGATGATTGTCCAACTCAAGAAAGTCAACACAAGACAACCATTTGATAGTGTAATGTATTTTTTAATTTGACAATGTAATGTACTTTTCATAAAATTTATATGATCTATTTATTACTTCTTACTTTGTAGAATAATAATAAAATTAAAATATGATCTTTATTTTGTATTGATTTTTTTACATGTTATTTGAAATTTTAAATATATTGTTATATTCGTATTAAAATTGGTAAGGATAAGGAATTAAATAAAATTGTATACAACCATACGGAACCGAAAACCAGAACCAGAACTATAAGGAACCAAAATCAGAACTATGCGGTTCTGGTTCTACCTCTTTAAAAAACCAGAACCGGCGGTTCTGGAACCAGAACCATCTTATATGGTGCGGTTCTAGTTCTACCTCAAAAGGTCGGTTCTGGAACCAGAACTGTGGCCATGCTAAACTGAAGACACTATGGTGCGAACTTTTCAGTGGGAGGAAAAGTGCACTGATGGGTAACACAAATACAAATGAGGGGCAAATCTATGTCAACATAATCACAGTATCCTATGCCATTGAACTTCTCCTTGCAAACTGCCGGACAGGTTTCAAGATCATCCTTAGGACATACATTGGGTATAAACTTTTTGCAAGTAAGTTCTCGTGCATGAGTATTCCCTGCCGCTGCCCCCAAGAAAAAAAAGGAAAAAAAAACACACACAAACACATTACTCATGAGAATGATAAGTAATTTGAAAAAAAAAAAGAAATATCTAATGAATTAGTCTAACTGAATTTAATATTCAATTATGAATAAAGACTACTTCTCAACTAGCATATAATATCTTACGGTATAAGCACATGCAGATATTATTTTATGAACTTTGGTTTAAAAGAATAAAAAAGAGAACATAACCAAATTAAGAGAAATGAAATACAAAATAACATGTATTTATAAATTGAATAATGCACATACCTAAAAGAACAAGAGCAAGAAGCAGGATGCAAGCATAAGAAGTTTGAGCAGCCATATCTATAGGTAAGGTATTTGGTCTAAGGGCTTTTTATCTATGTGAATGAAGAACAAAGTGAAATAAATGTATTCTCACAATCTTATTTAGAGTATACATTAAAGAACCGGGGCGGAGGAGGGGGTTGGACCGGGTTAAGTGATAAGATAGGGGGAACTTACAGAGAAAGAAAGAATTTACATTAGAGAAAGTTACGTTGAGAACAAGAAAAATGATTTCTTCCGTACAGGAAACTAGCAACCATATGCGCATAAGCAAAATTGGAAAATAATTTACTTCCCTAATGTAAGATAGTTGGTTGTTTGATTGAAAGATTCCAATAATATAAAAGATGGAGTACCAATTAATCATCTAAACTCCAAATCGGTGCAAGTCTTAAAATAGCAAGCCTTATATAAACGGCATTAGACAAGCAACCTTCTTAATTTTGCGTTCAGGATATGGAATCCTACATTACATTACCTGAGCACCGGGTAAAGCTCCCACAAACGCACCGACTTTTGCTGGTTAGCTTCCTAGAAAATGTACGAGGAGTGTAAGTTAAAGCGAAAACTCCCAATTAGTCAAATATTAAATATCTAACCAAATCTTTATAAAAAAAAAAATCAACAATTAAATATAACAAAAATTACCAAAAAAAAACTAATGTGCTTTATTCTTTAATGTAGATAAGGAAAATAGACATTACGTCCAAACTTAAGAGGCAAAGTGGAGATTATCACATTTAGATTTGGCTTGGACTTGGAGGGATCTTTTAGAATGACAAAATTTTTGAGTTGATGAGCCTAAAAGATACTTTTTAAAACTTGATGGACAAAATAGGATCATTAATGACAAAAGTTGATGGAATATTGAGTCATTTACGTCTTTTTGTCTGATTGATTTAGCTCCAAAATACAAGCTGTGTATCAAAACAACTCTTCAATTCTAAGGTCTCTATTACCACAAAAGAATTAGCGCAAGTAATGTAACAAACAAAAATAAAAAAAAATAAAAAGAAATAAACTCCAAGTGCTGACTTCAAAAAATGTTAATAATGGGAGACTGGTTGATTTAAAAATTCACGGATAAGATTAAGTATAAGTCACAAATTTCAATTATTAATAAAACTTCTTTGCTTTTGCATGTTATTGTTTTAATATGTGTATGTTATTTTAGTATCTACGCCTAATGTGTTAGTGCATGCATTATTTTCTTTTACATTTATAATTGAAATAACAATAGTGAGCAGCTATTAATCCCAACCTGAATGGAAATCAACAAAGAGGTTGTATTAATAGGTTATTGGTTACCCCTACGGGTCAGTAGTTGAACTCGTAGATTATTAAAATATAATTTGTAATTAAAATAGTATTTTGAAAATCAAACCAAATTCGCTTGACTAGTTTAGTTGTGACTATAATAGCACCGCTGTGCCTCTTTATTAAATATGGAAGGCTAAAAGACCGGTCAAACTTAGTCAAGGACTGATTGAACCAACAAAACCAATAAAAAAAATAGACCATTTAATCAATTTCTACTAACTTTTTCTCTTTTTTTTTTTTGTTTTTAAACAAAGAGTCCTTGCTTGACCCTGTGTTTTAAAACTCGGACCGGACCGGCCGGTCCGACCGGAAACCGGCCAAGTGTTCGGTCCAAGTTATGTTAAATAACCGGGTAAGTAAAAACTCGGTCAAATCCGGTCAAAAACCGGTTTTTTTTTTTTTTTACCAGCAACGATACATTGTATAACCTACTCTATCCTAATCTAGGGGAAGGGGAGTCTAAGGAGGCTTGTATGTTAGGGACTAGTGGGTATACAGACCCAACTAAACCAAGAGAGTGCTATGGCACTACGCTTAGATTTTTTTTGTTGCAGGTGAGGTTTTGAACCCTCACCTACAGCCCAAGGAGGGACTTTAAGTCCCTTCTTGGCTCAGTGGTTGGTCAAAAACCGGGTTTGACCTGGAAAAAATCGGATTTTCTGGTTCAATCAACCATTTTTAAAAAAAAATTCAAAATTTTTCAATATTATGTTGTGACTCCTAAATTGTTAAAAATTATTAATATATCTCAAATATTTCATACTTTATAAATGTTGTCTTAAAGTTTAGTGTTATTTTTCAATTAAGTCCATAATTTTAATTCTAAACTTGTTAATGCTCATTAAATAATATAAATTGCTATTTGATTGTTCTAATTTCTTTGTATTTTCTTGTTAAATGTAGTTGAAACATCAAATATATATGAATATACCTTTATTAATATTAACATGTTATTAGGTATTTTACATATAATATTTTAATTTTTAAATAATTTTTATTTATGACGCCATCCGGTTCAATTCCGATCGAACCCGGTTGAACCCATTGATCCCTGACCCCTGAACTTGACCGAGTCGATACCCAGTCCGGTTTTGACAACATAGGCCTGGCCATAGCTACGAGCAAATCTAAAATGCCCACTTCTGTTACTTTTGAAAAAACAAGGTTTCTGCCCAATATGCTGAGGGTACTCCCATTGTACTTCCCTTCAGCCAAGACATAGTTGAAAACCATTAACAATCCGGCTTGGAGAAGTAGATATATAGTTTATGGTTTTTAAATTTTAAAAAATTGGAGAATGGACATTCTAAATTTTTTATAGGGATAGATTATTGAAGAAAAAGATAAAATAAAAATTAAATTTGGAAGAAGGGAAATGACTTTGTGTTCTTAATTGGATAAAAGCTTAGGTTGCATTTGAATTGCCATTTTTTGGAGTTTCTATAGTGCAATATAATGTAATGATTTGATATATATATGCGATAAAAAGGTGATTGAAAAATATGATTATAGAAAATGCAAAAATTTTTCTTTGAAAAACTTCAATCCAAATATATAATTTTTGGTTAGTTGCTATACTAACTGAACCAGCCTGAAATAAAACTTTTTACTTGTCAAGAAGACTTGAACTAACTTAGAAATTGCAATTCTAGAATCTAGTCTCATTTTATTTTCTACTTTAGGAGAGATTATGACCAATTCAAGACTGTCAAATTAGACTCCAAATAGCAATGTTTTAGTACAATTTTCTTTCGAAGTTCTAAAGCTGCTTGGTAGAAATTTAGGAATTTTCTTTTGAAATTCTAAAATTTGAGGTTTTTGTGCCTACAATTTGAGATTGCAAATTGGAGCAAGAAGATTGGCTCTCGGTATAACAAATACCCTATGCCAGCTATGCCATTTGGTGGCGTATTGCCTACTGATGCAAAGGTGAATAAAACAAAATTTCAAGGAAACAAAAGGAAAAAAGAATATGAAGAAAAGAACTAAAGGCAAGAAGGGACAAAAAAAAGAAAATTAGCTAGAAAATGATTTTGACCCTTCAATATAAATAACACTATCAATCAAGCGCTGAAAGGGATTGCTCGTTTGTATACTCCTGATATCGAATGGCCTTTATGAGCAAAATAATTTTCATACAATTGCTTGAATTAAAAACTACCTTTTAATAATCATGATAAAGTTCACTAAGAGATAGAATATAGTAAGAAAAAGAAAAAGGACTATAGTAAGAAAAAGAAAAGCAAAAGCAAAAGCAAAAGAAAAGAGAAAAAAAAAAAGGACAAGAAACCAAGCCAACCTAAATATGTAAACTTTCCTTTGCTATTTTCTCATTTTTCTTTACCATCGTAAATAATGTAAGCCTTCTCTACCTTTTTCTCACATGGCATTTCATTCACCCAGGGTCCTATATAATAAGAAATTATTAGTTTTGATATGGTTTGCACTCTATTCTCTTGAAAAATTTTATAAAAGATATTTCAAACCTACTTAGTACCTTATCAATAAATATTACACACTCTGAATACACTTTAGAAATAAAAATAATTGGTAGATTACACCAAGCCATTGATTACTGACTTTTTTTTCCTTTTGTTTAAAGAATCAATTGTAGTTCCCTATTTACCTCTTTGACAACTCAAATTCATGACCTTTCAGCTACAAATAGAGTATCTTAGCAATTAGATCATGCTTCGTTGTCATTGATTATTGATTTGAATTGATAAAAAAAAATTAATAAATAAAACAAGCATCAATCTTCTTCAATTGATATATTTACATAAGAAAGATAAATAAGTTCGCTTTTGACAACATCAATAAGTAATTCTCTCTAGTCTAAGCTATACATAATCCATCTATCATGGATTAAGATTAATGCATATCCCAAAAGTAAAATCATCAATGCACAAAAAGCAATAGCTCAGAAGGGACAGAGGTCAGAATAGAACTTCCACGAACCCTTTGTAATAATCTTGCACTTGGTCTACAACAACAAGGTAATAGACCCTTGCGGCCTCGCAAGGTCAAGAAAACTCAAATGGCCTCTAGTGAAGTTCAGAAGAGGGGAAGTTACTCGTGATGGGAATAAGCTCAGGAGAGATACCACCATAGTTCTAGTCATCTAGACTTTTGTATGCAAATCACCTTTTCACCACCTGCATGAGAGAAGAAAATCAACAGAATGGTGACTTTCATCAATATAGAGGCATTGTGATAAAATGCAAAGAAGATGGTTTCTTGGTTTTTATTAGTTTGCTGAGGAACTGCCATTGCAATTTGATATACATAAGGAAGGATTTTTTTGGCTATTTCTAGACCAATTGTGGACTTCAGCAGCTTAGGCTCCAAATGGTTCTTTAATTTAATGGGGAACTGATGGGACATTTTCTCTGTAAATTGCAATAAATAGAAGACGGCCAGCTTGTCTTCTTGATGTTAGAGAATGCTCATGACCGCTGGCTTTTGGACTTGAACAAATCTCAAGTTTCGTATCAATCGGCTATAGAAGGTTCTGTCAAACATACTATATTCGATCTCCTTAAAACTTATCTGCCAATTGTGCATCACAATTGGCACAAGCCACACAGAGGAGATGAGTTGGGTTCGGCAAATTTGGAATTGATTATGCAAATAACAACATTAGCACCTTTTGGCTCCAAATGTTCCATTTAAATCAACCATGCCAGTTGTTTATTGCCAGAAGAAGATGCTGTGAATTTTATCTTTTTCTCGTGAGGAAAACTAAGAGCTTTTGCTTCCTTTTTCTCAAATGTTCTTCATTCCATTTCCTTAAACTATGTGCCTTGTGCATCACAATTGACTGCAAGCCACATAGAGCAGATGACTTTAAGATTGAATTCGGCAAATTTGGTGGTAAGTATGCGAATAGCAACATGAAAAATTCTACACTAAGCATAAGCAATGTACGTATTATACTTATACGATATATACAAATTAAAAGATGGACCCATCTCTTGATATTTAAAAATTTTCGTGTTTATTTGTATATGTCGCTTAACAATATCATGCTTTTATATTCTTTTAGTGGACTCTAACAACGTTAGGACCTTTGGACTCCAAATTTTCGGTTTAAACCACCCTGCCAATAGTAACAAGAAGCTGATGTTGTGATTTTTATCTGTCCTTATACAGACTATTTGAGGAGTTGGTTTCGTTTGTTCTGGAATAGACATGGTTAATTACTCGTTACCTGAATTAGACATTTTGGTCCCCTTAGGTTATGAACATGTCCAGATTTCATGAAATTTGAGCATCTTATGCGCTACTTGAAACATCCTCAAAAAGCACGATTTTAGTAACTTAAGGGCTCTACAGCGTTGGGGGAGGAAAAATGTTCGTGATCCAATTGAAGATTACTCCACACTTGGAGCATAAAAAAATTGAAATTGAAGGACGATAGGTTGAAAAAAGATTGAACTAAAACATTAGGGAAAAAAATTTGCAAAATTTGCCTATTTCAATTTTTTACGACTCAATGGGTGCCTAATTCTTTGTACGACCTTCACTTTAATATTTTACACTTCAAGCTTCACATGCTTGATCTCTATCGCTGATTGAGGGCAACCGATGTTCAATATTGGAAGTAATGCGGGCGCAAAATAAAACATGTCAAAATTGGTAGGTAGCATTTGATGTGTTATCCTTCTCTTTCTCTCCAATAATTGTATCCCACAATTATATCTCTCTCACAGTGTACTTTTTCTTTGTTATAGCGTTTTATTTTCTTGTATGCCTATCTTATAAATTATTATTTATATAACACCTAAAGAGTTAAAAAGTATCAAATTAAAGAAGCAGAAAATGTTTTGTACAATTCTTTTACCTTTTATTTTTTAAAATTATTATTGTGTCTCAAACAAGCAATACTTAAAAGACTAAGATTAGGATTGAAGTGACTATTTTTAACATGAAGTGAAGTTTCTACAATTTTTTTTTAAAATTTTCTCTTGGCAAGGAAGAAGTGGGATTCTGAGAAGCGGAAAGGAGGAAAGCAGAGAATTGTACCTAGATTCTCCACTACGCCAGTATTTGTAATTCAAATGATAAACAATTATTAATCATATTTATAAAATATTTATGACATCATGCACTGATTATGGTTAACTTAACAAACGAACTAATAACCCTCTACCTAATAATTTTTCCAGGGTTAGGATCGGTTTGGATTTTAATCCTTGGTAAAAATCTACATCTAATTAACAACCCTCTAGCTAGCTTTTGGAAAACAATCCTCTAAATCTGCCCTTTTGCTTTCTTTTCTTTAGCAAAATAACTCCCCAACAATAGAAAATATATAGATTTCTTTCGCCTTTTTTATCTTGACTTTTTAAATAAGAACTCACAATATGAGCAATAAAACATCTGACAAGTCCACAAAAAATTATGTCTTGGGCTGTTCTTTCTTCCTTTTTTTTGGGTTTAATTACTTGGGACCCCAAAAAAGCCCAACAATCTAGGATGAAAACAAAATGTTTTCATTTAGGAGGAACTACAGAAAAGGTCGTTGCGCATGATTCAGCCCATGTCCACAGACATGGTGCCACTAATTCCCAACTCCATGTACATACTTGCCAATTCCATGGTGAGGTCCCGGCCTTCTTATGTAAGGCCCGGTTTGGGATTACAGTACTTTTGATTAAAAAAAAAGTACTTTTAGATGTTAAAAATACTTTTAAAGTATTTGGTGAATATCATCCCATAAAATTATAAGTAGAGCTTTTAGTATTAAAAGTACTTTTAGCAAAAGCTCAAATTTGGTGCTTTTAGAGTAGCTCGTGTTTTAAAAAATAAAACATTAAATTTAATCTTCTTATCCTATATTATGAATCAAATAAAGAGATAAACACTTATAAAATATTTGAATTACATTTTATCCAATACAATAAGTACTTATTAAATTATGTCTTCAAACAATATATTTGTAAACATTTAAGTAGTTGATAAGTACTTTTATCAAAAGTTCTACTCGACAAGTATTTTCAATAAGTTACCGAAACTCCAAAAGGGTGCTAAGTATCCTGCCTCATACTTATTCAAATCGTCTTCTAGGAGAAATAGCATTGCAAAAATGGATTCAGTCTCAACCTCCACTATAACAATTTGGAGACTCGAAGCCAATCGAATCCTTGCCATGTAGCCCACGATGTTTTTTCCATAGTTATTAAACCGGCCCGGCTCGAGGATCGAACCGGTCAAACCGGTGACCTGGGTTGGGTTTTAAATAGGGGTGGCAATTTTCGACACGACCTGAAAACACGACACGAATCTAACACGAAATTAATGGGTTTGGGTTGAGGTTTCGGGAATTCGGGTCAGAATCGGGTTGGACCCGATGAACCCGAAAAGAAAACAGGTCGATTTGGGGTCAACCCGTGGTGACCTGATATGACCCGATATGACCCGTTTACGAATTAAAAATAATTTAATAAACATAAAAGTAATTTTATCTAACTAAACTAAGTTATTCTTTTTTTTCAAAGGCATTAATTACTTAATCCTAAATGAATTTATTTAATTTGTGTGAAGTTGAAATTATTATATTTGGACAAATAATATATTATATTATTTTTTACTTTTATACTGTTTTAATTTATTTTATATTTTGTTTGGGATAAAACACTTTTATGGTGTTTAATTTATTTTAGATTTGGTTTGGAATTATTTATTTAAATTTTTATTACTTGATTATGTAATTAGTTTTGTGAGAAATTGATTTTATTAGAAATTACAGTGATAAATTAATAAATTAAAATTAAGTTTCGGGTCATTTCGGGTCGACCCGCCAACCCGTCAACCTGAAATTTTCGGGTTCGGGTCAGCATACCTGACCCGTCACGGGTTGGCGGGTCGGGTTCGGGTCAACAGATTTTCTGACTGGTTGACCCGAACCCGACCCGCCAACCTGATTTGGACCCGAATTGCCACCCCTAGTTTTAAATTAGATCGTTTAAGAAATCAAACTGTTGACTAGTCAACGGACTCGACGGTTCAACCGGATAAAACTGGAAATCTGACCGGTTTTTGTCTAAGAACCGGTTTCGTAGAAAAATTTTGTGCCTTTGCTGGAATTCAAATGTTGGACCTCCAGCCATTGCAACTTCGCGGATACCACCAGGCTGCTTCATGATACTGTGATAAGGTTGGTTACTTATAATATATAAACATGTTGTCAATTTTATCTTTTTTTTTATTTCTTTAAAACAATTTATTTGGAATCTTTTAATAAAAATTTATGACCCCCATACTCTATTAAGTTATAAAATGGACTTAAAAAATAACATATTACATAATTCATTTTAAAGACAAATATTATTTTTAATAATTTTTTGCACTTAAAATTTGTAAATAAGTTAGATAATTACACTAAACATAGATAAAATTTTATACTTGAAGTTTGGTGTATTACTAAATAACTTTATATTTTATTGATTCTTATATGAATTAATTATTTTATAGCAAATTAAATTATATGAGCATTTGCTATGATATTATTTATTACAATTTATATCATATATCTTATATTTAAAATTATGAAATATAATATTTAAATATATTTAGTGACCCACCGGTTCAACCACTCACCCACTGGTTGAACCAATAACCCGTGGACTCACCTCGTTCGTCGGGTTCCCTACCGGGTTGGGTTTAATAACTATGATTTTTTCTTTTTTGTAGGATGTAGCCCACGATTCAGCAACCGTGACTTGTTATCAATTTGTAGGCCGTTGAATGATCGGCTTGTCGAACCCAGCTAGGCCCAATATGTAAAGCTTGGAAAGAGAGGCCTAAAAGGTTTCTGCCTCCTAATGCAAAATATTCCACAAAATCAGATCTCATGCAAAGTTGTAAATGTAGGTAGGCATCATCCAAGGATTAATCTTCTATATACTGACAGTATATATACTTTAAACATTTGATGTAAGACACATAATTCGAATTTAAATTTGAAACCCAAATTTTGCATATGTATCATACATCTAATTATGATAGTGTATACTCTATCAACGCATATAAGATTTACTCCTTATTCAAATGCGAACTACCACTATAAATGTGCATAAGTAGTTATTTCACTTCACTAATAGTTTATGTGAACTAATAGAAGTACCCGCTTTGAATAAGGAGTTAAATAATTACAAGTTTGGATTTAATATCCTTATTTTGGAATGCCACATTAGTAAAAAAAGAAAATTTAGTTTTATAGTTAGGCAAAAATTTGAACCTTTTGAAGTTTGCAAATTTAAGTTTTAGAATTTTCATTCTCATTGCATAATGTTAGCTCACTTGCTCGTAAAAAAAAAATTTCATGAATTGCGTAACAACCTGCAAGGGGCATCGGGCTGACTCACGTATACTCTGTGCGTCAGCCATTGTGACCTTTTACTGCCCCCTGTGTGCTTGCTGCGAGAGGGTTGGATCATAAGATACCGCCACACCTCTTCTCATCATATAATTTAAATAATGATATATATATATATATATATATATATATATACACCAATTTCATCTTGTATTTCATATATGAATCAACGCATATCTTACCCAAAAAAAAAGAAAATTAAAGGTCTCATGCCCACAAACAAGCATTCCAAAAAAAAAAATTTTAAAAGGAAAGAAAAAATCAAAGCATACAAAACCCACAAAATAATGTTGAAATTCATTATCCAATCTCCAATACAACTAAATAAAAAGTTCAAACTGATTTGCAACTTTCAGTGTTCTTAATAAAATACTTTTAAGCCAAGCATGAAGTTTTAACATTAAATGTAATTAAGTGAGTACAATAACAGGGAAAATAAAGCGTGAAAACATTTATTATTTTTTATATATTTTAGATCAATTAAACTCTCTTTCAAAAAATAAGATCTTGACATTTGTAAACGAATCTAGTAAACAAATATAACATATCACAGTTAGGTGGCAATTTGCTCAATGAAATTGCTTAATTATCTCTAAAAATAGTGTTTTATTCAAAAAAAAAAAGAGAGAAAAACATTTTCTGGGCGGCCGTCGTTACCCTAAGCCGCTTCACATGTCGCTGAGTACACGATTCTCTTTTTGGCCCGATCAAGAACAATAGATTGAATACCGTAAGTCAAACGGCCAATGGTGACTTTTTACCTTGAAAGTTTTACACGCTCTAGCAACCCTAGTTCAGAATTCTAATGTATCAGCCAACAGCTTTTGACAAATTTCTTTCAAGAAAAATATTCAACTTCATCAAAAATTTTAAGAGAATGTCAAACTTATACAAATCACTAGTTTGATTTCTATGCTAGCTAATTAATATCATTTTACATATCTTTTTTTTTTAAAAAAAAAAAGTTAGCAGCTCTTGATGTAACACACTATCACGTTGCTTGTGAAAAAGCATATCCCATAATTGATTAATATAGTATTGATATTCACTCGTGGGCTAAAGTTGATTTGATGGTACCTAGCCAGTAGCCACCTATTAATTGTGGGAATCCATTCAAGTTACGTGAAACAATTGAAGTTTTTTTTAAAAAAATGTATTAAAACTGGTACACATGATGATTAATTTATGAGGGTAACAATGTAGACTTCTCAATTATTGGTGCAATCGTGCTTCTTTTCTTAAAATTAATTCGTTTTAGTGCTTTACGTACTTGAATTTTTGCAGGAAATCCAACAACAATGTCCAGAGGCGTACGCAAAGTTTAACTAAAACAGCAAACTATTGAATACCATGGAATGTAATGCTGGCAATGTTCGAGTGGTTCAATATTTGCAACCTTTCTTTCTCTTTCACGGGATTAAATTGGATTCTTTTTTGTTGACTTTGTTCAAGATTTGAGAATGGACAGAGATTTTTGTTTTCGACTGGGAAACAATCAAGTGTGCAATGTCAAACTTTGAAAAATGAACCAAAAAAAAGAGTATATTACCCGATGTAAGAAGCTCGTTCTTGCGTCCCAAAACCCCCCAATCCCAAACCCAAAAAAGAATATTATATAACCAAAAGAACATTATAGGTTAAAAAAATGAAGCACAGATGAGGTAGTATTAATAGCTAAGGGATAATTTCACAAACCTCCCCTGAGATTTTTAATAATTACAAAGAGTTCTTCTCAAGTTTTAAAAATTATATATACCTCCCCTACTTTTTTTGTTTAGTGACAATGTAAGTCCAACAAATGATTTTTTCTCAAAAATCCTTAATTGCCCTTTTGTACAAAACTAAGAAAGAAAAATAGTGCACTCAATCATTTTCTTCCATACTTTACACAAATCAACAAATCTAATCCCTAACAACCATCAAAGTATAAGTTCTAAATCCAAATAACAATCCAAAAGATCTCAAATTGCATATAAAGTACCAATACTTGCCACACAAAAAAAGAAAAAGAAAAAAACACATGCACAAACCCCATTGACAACCAATTTCATACCCTAAAATTAATTGTCAATGCTCAAATGTGTTTTCAGTACAAGTTAATTTGGCCTAAAACCACTATTACAACCCTCCTATGATTTTAAAAATATTAATATCTCAAAAGTAGAGAATAAATTCTACCTCCACAATAAAATTATAATAAAAAATTTCTAATGCAATGAAAGAAATTCTTATTAATTATTGATATTTTATAAAAAAATTTCTTGACAATAAATAAAATATGACAAATTCTACATCTTTAGTTCTTCTTCCTATTTCAATCATTAATTTCATTATTTGTTTTCTCTATCACTGGGATTCTTTTCATTTCCCTTTAATTTGACACATAATTTGCTCCCTCTATTGATTTAATAATTTCAATTTGCTAATATTCACAAAATTGAAGATAATAAAAACAAGTTATATTAATTAGAAAAGAGAGGAACAAAAATAGATAAGAGGCAAAAAAAAATAGATTATGTTTTGGTTTTTGAAAATTTATTGCCTTAAATTTAAAATTGTTTACCAAGTGAAGAGCATTATAGATATTTTACTATATCAAGAGAGGTAAGTGTAATTTCTTAAACTTGAGGGGAGCCAAGTGAAATTGTTACAAACCTCAAGGGAGGCTTCTAAAATTATCCCAATAGTTAATTACCTTCTTATAATAGGTCGACGTGTCAATTTATATCATCTTATGTACCCAACATTAGAGTTGCGGATTTTGGACCAAAAACATTCCTTTTTACAATAACTTTTGAAATCAGGTTACAAAAGTGTCTTGTCATGCATCTTTTATCTTTAGATCATATTACGTATTCAATTTCGCAGTATAATTGTGTGCCATTATTGCCCAAGTCCTAGAAGTGGTACTATTGATCACACCAAGGGAGTAATGTTCATTTTCTTTGTGTGTTAATCTAGGCAAAATTTTAGTAGGTCTCTTTTGTTTCTCTTGGTTCCTGTGCTATCTCTATAGTCTTATTGTGTATTTACACTTGGGGTTGTTCATTAATTAATTAATTGCATTTTTGAACATATAAAAATATCTTCTCCCCATATAAAACATCAGCAAAATGATATTCACCTAGGAGGCGCATGTAGGAAAACCATAAGCTTCGAGTTATATAACCACTTGATGTTTCGTTCATTAATTAATGGTGTTGGGATTCTAGTTTTTGAGAAACTAAAAATAGAATTACGCCAAGAAATGGGATTGATGTCCTCATATCTTTCTCGCTTTGGTGTAAGAAAATATGAGTTCAAGTCTAGTTGGAGAACAGAGATTAATGCAACCATGGGGCAACTAGGGGGCTGAGAGGCAGGGAATTAAGCTTTTCTCTATTGAAAAATTGAATTTTTTTTTTAAAAAAAATTGTGTAGATTTAAACTTTTGCCCCCGTCAAAGATTTCGAATAATATATGTAAGTTTTAATTGAATTACAATTGCCTTTTTTTAAAAAAAATATTTAATTTGGCCTATGGACGCAACTAAAAGATCATTGGTTTAGATTTATCAACTATTGCCCATTCTTTTTACTATTTTTTCGTGAAAATAAATAGTACAAAAGGGGTATGAGTCTTTCTCTTCTTTTTTCTTGATTTAGAAAAATAAAAAAGGGTATTAGTTGCGCTTTCCCGATGTTACCTTTTGACCGAATCAAAATCTAAACAAGACCACAACGTTTCTAGTTAAAATATAATAGCAACCCAGTATCACTATCTTCAACGTTTTCTTGTTAAAATATAATAGCAACCCAATATCACTATCTTAATTATTATGCACTTCTCTCATGCAGCCAAATTGCATTTAATAATAGGTGGTGCTACAAGTGACAACTCTCCCAAATCCATATCTTGTTTCTGAGGTCCTCATAAGCATAACCATCTAGACCAACCCTGCTCAATATGGTCTTTTTGGCTAGAAATATTTTTGGCAATAGACTCCCAAATATTTTCCTGAAATTTCGAATGTGTACTTTCTATCAAGCTCCCATCTTAAAATGGCAAACAAAATTTTAAAAAATTGGAAAAAAATCGACCAACATCTAATGTTGTTAACAAATTTTTTTCAAACTAAAAAGAAAAAGTTTTCTTGGCAAATCGCTCTCAGTAATTGTACACTTCCATCTTACCCGCATAGGTATGTACATGAATAAATAAATCAAAACTTGGGTAGAGCTGGTGTTCGTAGATCAAATGATCTAAATTATGCCATATCACTTGGTGAGATAGTGTGACACAATCTAGCCATTGAATTTTTGAAAATTAGATCTATCAAAATGTGAACCCAATAAATAATATGTCAAAAATCCTTAGTTATTCATGCCTAGCTTTTTTATTCACTAGTACTATTTATAGTTATTATTCTATTCCCAAATTCGTGACAGAGGACAGTAAGAACAAATTAAAAATAGAAAAATATAAGGATATCAAGTTAATAAAAGCTGTTTCTTGACTTCTTAGTAATCCGTGTGTAATTTATTTCTTTAGGATAACCATCCAAGTGAAGTTCTACGAAGACAAGAGAGAACAAGAAAAGGGAAAAAAAAAAAACAACCAAGAAAGTGTCCATAAAAAATGCTACATTTCCACCCAAAAAAAAAATTTAAAATGCACTTGTTTTTTTTCACCAATATAATACGTGCTTAGATTAGCAATTTGCAAAAATAAACGTCCTGTCTTTGCCAATCTAGAAATTTGAGGCATAAGAAATTTCTTTTACTAAATGAACAAGCAAATACTTTCGATTTGTCCTCGAAAAAGAAAAAAAAAATGCTTTCGATTTCTTGAAATTTACTATGATTTTTCGTGGTCAACCTGACAGCCTCGGCCTTTGCGTGTTCGCGTGTACGTGTTCCCCCCGCCCCCCGCCCCCACCAACCGCATGAAACGCAACAGAACAACGACATTTGTCATTTAGTCATTCACAAAGTTGGAAGATACGTGTGGAAAGCAGATAATATGGCAAAGAAGCCTCCACGTTGCAGGCTGACAAGTACGGACCCGAAAGGGAATAATTCCAGAAAAGGAAGTGATGACCTATAACCGCGGTTTGGACATTGGAAATGTAGCGTACTGCATAAGCTGGAAATGCATTGGGGTGAAACGGAATTAACATAAATATAATGGGCTAAGGAGTAAAAATAAACCCGTAACTTTATTAAAACAACCCCAATTTTCAACTCTTTCGTCCATAATAACAACGGAATAACCCATTTTCGTTGAATACAAATGTTAGCGATTGCATTTTAAATGCATTTTAACAACGGAATATCATATTTAAATGCATTTTTGAATAAACAGCCAACTCTTTACGGCTTTCCTGGACTACAACTAAAGATTAAATCCATTTTGAGGACCATTATTATATTCAAACGTGTGTCTCAGTTCAAAAGTTTCATCTCCCCTTGGCTTTTTTCCATTACAACAACATAATACCCAAGGTGCCATAAAGACAGACTGATTTATCGGATGAAATGCAATTAAACCCGTTGGTGAGTAAAAGACCAGCTCTTTGTGCCTTTCAACCATTACAATGACAGAGTACCCAACGTGCCTTAAATACAAATGTTGGGTTATGGGATAAAATGTAGTTAAAACGGTTGTCTTATAAACGACCAGCTCTTTACGGCTTTCGTCCATCACACAGTTAGGAGAACCCAATTTCCTTGAAAAAAAAATAATTTATCGGAAAGCATAAAAATTGCGGTGTCGGTTCTGTTGTATGAAACACCGAAGACGAAGCGTAAGCGGTACTAAACAAAGCCATGGTGGGGCCACCGAAGAGGAAGCGTATTAGGTACTAAACACAGAGCCATGTTGGGGCCCGCGGTGATGCGTGTGTTTGAAGACAGGTGGCGAGGTCGGAATGGTAGGCAAAAATTTGGTAAAGAGGTGGTGTCTACTGGCGTAAATTCAGGCGCAGGCGGTGACGGTAGATACATCTGAGGAAGGCCCTTCCGAAGCTGTGGTGACAGACTGCAGCGGCGTGGAACAGAAGCAGAGAAATCAAAGGTGAGTACTTTTGTCCACAACTTTGAAAAATGGATTAGAATAACGAGTAAAGTACGTCTAGTAGGGTGATTTCTACAGTTCTTGTAAGAGGCAATGATAGAGGAATAAGGAATACGAAATACGGGGTGTAAGACCCTGCGTCTTCGAACAAAGATGAAACGAAACCGGGATATTATCGTAGTTTGTTTGTGCACCGAGCTTTGTGTACGTACGTAAGAAATGTTGGTCCTCTAATTTGTATTAAATTGTGTAAAGGAAATTAAGCAGAAATGAGTGAAGACGTGAAGAAGACGTTGTAACAGGACTAAAGTCTTAAAACAGAGTGATTTGGATGGCCGTGTGGACATGGATAATGGCCCCCATACTGCATTGCGAATGCTTATGTGAAAAGAATTAAAGAAACACACAGTAGAGGTTGAGTTTGTGGGTGTTAATGAAAATGCATGTCGATAGTGGTATTTTATGCTAAAGGTTGATATAATTGCATCAGCCACACTTATAAAAACTGTGTATATGAATGTGAGAGTAATGTTTATCGGGTGCATTTTGTGAAAGTTGTGAGGTAAAGTATGGTTTGTTAACTGAAATGATCGTGTATATATGTTTTGTTCCATTAGTAGACGAGCAGTATTTATGTTACAAACGAAAGCATATGGGGAGGCTGAAAAGAAAATGTTAAGCGACCATGGTTAGAAAAAACATTGAACAACCACACAGGGGTTGTAACTATGGGGCAGGATGGGGCGCTTAAAACTCAACTCATGACATGGTGCAGGAAACAGAGAATTAATCAAATGGCGTTGGATGTTTGCGGCAGGTTAAGGTCATTTGACCTTAACCAAGAACCTGAGTGTGACCGAGACACATTCATTGAAGAAAGCGGTGGTTCAATAGGAGGACACGAAGATGAGGAGGCAGATGAATTGGTGGGCGCAATAGGCGTGGATGACGTAATGAAATTAACATTTGACACGGAAGAAGAAGCTGGGGAATTCTATAATTTGTATGCGAAACTAAGCGGATTTGGGATTCGTAAAAGTAATGCCAAACGAGATGCAGATGGCATTTCAAGATTTAGAAAATGGGTATGTTGCTGTGAAGGTTACAGGAATGAAAAGTGGTTTAATTATGAAGACCGGAAAAGAGAAGCAAAACCAATCACAAGAACCGGGTGTGGGGCTTGCTTTCGCGTGAAATATGACATAGAATCGGTAAAGTATGTGGTGACACGTTTCATTATGGAGCACAATCACCCGCTGGCATCAGAGGCAAGTGTGCAACACATTAGGTCGCATAGAAAAGTGAGCGATGCAGAATATGCGCAGGCAAAAAGTCTAAAGTTGGTTGGGGCCAGAATATGCCAGATAATGAAACATTTTGTTATCAAAGCCGGAGGGTATAGTAACGTGGGATTTTGCATTAAGGATTTGTATAACCGAATGGACGAGGAACGTAGAAAAGATATTTTTAATGGCGATGCAGAAGGGGCACTTGGGTTCTTGGCAGCGAAGAAGGATGCCGATGACATGTTCTTTTATAAATATCATGTAGATAACGAAGGAAGATTGGCAATGTTGTTTTGGGCAGATTCTAAATCTCGTGCGGACTTCAGTGTATTTGGAGATGTATTGGTGTTTGATACAACATACAAAACAAATAAATACCGCAAGCCACTAGTTGTACTTGCAGGGGTAAACAACCATTTGAACAGTACTGTTTTTGGCTGTGCACTGCTATCAGATGAGAGGATTGAAACATATGAATGGGTGCTAAGTACATTTGTAGAGGCTATGAAAGGTAGAAAGCCAGTAGCAGTGATGACAGATGGGGACAGTGCAATGAGAAGAGCTATAAAGAATCTTCTCCCGGATGCTTGTCACAGGCTATGTTCGTGGCACTTGCATAGAAATGCACGGAGTAATATTCGCTGCGAGGAGTTTAATAACAGGTTCTATAACCTGATGGCGAGAAAGTGTAGCACTCTTGAGTTTGAGGATCGGTGGGCTAGGTTGGTTAATGAATGTGGGGTGGTAGAGAATGAGTGGGTGAAGAAATTGTACCGTAGGAGAAGGTTATGGGCAGAGGCCTATTTACGCGGTCATTTTTTTGCAGGTATGAGAAGTACTCAAAGGTGTGAGAAAATGAATGCTTTTTTGAACGAGTACTTGAATGAAAAAATGCGACTATATGAATTCGTTAGAAGTTTTGATTTGGCAATAGCATGGCTTCGACATACCGAGAGCAAAGCAGTTCACACAAGCGAAAACACAAAACCAGTCTTAACCACAATCCTGCCCGAATTAGAGGGGAGCGCAGCGGAGGTGTTTACAAGGAATGTGTTCTTCATGGTGAGGAAGCATTTGAACAGGCAAGGACTTCTAATTTCTGAGGGCTGGAGCGAGGATGGAGGGAATCGTACATATTATTACTCGAAATATGGTGGACACGAAATAAGTTGGAGGGTGGATTATGATAGGTCAATGGAGAAGCTAATCTGCTCTTGCATGAAATTCGAGTCAAAGGGGATTCCTTGTGCTCACATGTTTCGCGTGATGGTGGTAGAAGGAATGAACAGGATCCCAGAAGCATGCATTTCGAAGCGGTGGACAAAGGGAGTTCACTGTAGTAATAATGGAATGAAAGAATTTGTTGCAGACGAACAGCTGACACAAATGGCCAGATATGGCACTTTAAAGTCCAGCTGTAATACTATGTGTTACTATGCCTCCTACATGGATGATGCGTTTAATGACCTGCAACAGATGTTTGACAAGCATTCTGTGGACCTAAAGGAGAAGTGGATTGATAGGGGATATGGGGGAGATGGATTTGCAATGGATTCAAGAGTGAGGAACGATAGAAGTAGAAGAACATTCGGGCTGTTAGATCCTAGGGTGTCCCGGTGTAAAGGTGATCACAAGCATGCAGAAGCAAAGAAGAAAAGAAAGTGTGGTCATTGCAGGTACTATCGGAATTGCATACGTAGTTATACAGTAGTTAATTGATAAAATACATGAAGTGGACAGCGAAGGTAATAATGAAGAAGTGGGTATTTTTCGTTCTTATTAACAACAGTAGTAAATAAACACATAATTAAAAGTGCATACAAAGTATACAAAGTTATTGGCAATGCAAGAAAGTTGAAGTGGTGTAATGTTAGCACTGTGCTCGGTTAACGTGATTACTTGCAGTCACAAATGATTTGACATGTGATATATGGGTTGAAGATTGCAGGCAGGCCACAACCAACGAACATGCCCATACAAAAAGAATTCGCACAACACAGCAGTTGATGATGATTATATGGAAAACTGTTTGGATGACTCGCTGGAAAAATCATTTGAAATTGGTACGGGCTGCAGCGACTCAGGCGAATGGAGAGGACAAGCATTTGTACCACAACTATTCGGTAGCGGTGGAAGGGACACAGGTGGCCAACAAAGAAGTCCAGGAGAAAGATGAGGCACTACTGTTGTGATGCTTCGGTTTGCAGTTACGCAATAAATAAGGCAGGTTTTGGTGAGTCGAGGTGCAAGAGTAGTCTTTCCATGAAACAAGTACGAAATTGTAGAAGGGGAAGGGTTTGTATCTTTCCTTCGCATTAATTTGTCTTGAGCATGAGAAGGCTACAAGGTATTCGTGAATGCGGGGAAAGCTGGGTATATTGTTTAAAAAAATTTGATTCCGTTACCATTGAAGTGTAAATAATGTAAGTTTGAATGTGTCATGGGCCATTGTAAGCTGTTATCACCACAGCCACTGAAAGGTTGTAAACAGTCATTGTACTGATGCAGTACCTGTTGGTAAATGGCTTTGTTGTTCTTATTTCACTGCCGTTGCGTGTGTAAATCCTATTATATATTCTTCTAGGTGTGAAATGCAGAGGTTGAAAGAGATGGTATGGTTGTGCATGGAAGTAGCAGCCGTGACGACAGACAGGTTATAGAGCAACACGGGCTTTAGGGATTGTGTTTTGTTATGTATCGGTGGGGTGAAGATTATTCAAGGTTGCTAGGTGTAGATGGGTAAGTCATTGTAGTTCCACCGAAGGGGTCATGCACAGAAGGATCACAAGATGCATGACTGTCAAGGTTGCGTCGTAAGCACTGCTGTAGCAAATACCGCTACTGCACTTGGTTAATAGGAGAGTAAGTAGTTGACAAATTGTTTATTAGACGAGCCAAACTTGTTCTTTTTTTTGTAAATACGAAATTAAGTGGAAGCGTATGTTGCGCAAAATCTCTTCGTGGGATAGACGTTTTCCGAAGTGGCTACCTGGGAATCAGCTTCAGTTGCCCAGCTTTTGTAAACTGGTGCCGTACGCTGCTGCTATAAACTGCTTTTACGATTGGGCTGTTTGTTCCTCGGCTTGCTATCCTAACCAATGACCATAAGGCCCAACGCCTTTTCTTTTGCCCATCGTTCCATTCATGTGTAGGAACAGTAACTTCTGTTTCTCCCCATCTATTTTCATTGCTCACAATGCTTATGCGTCTCTTCAGTGCACCAATAACAATGGTATTATTAGTTATATGTATTATATATGTACATTAATTTATGTAATATAATTAATATTATGAATTATACTACTAATTATACATATTTACTAATAGAAATTATTAATTAGTTCGAGTAACTTTAGTAATACATTTGTACCAACATATTTAATTAGCCAATAACTATCAATTACAAGGTTTGTGTAATATATTTATTAGGGATAATTTAAGAAACCTCCCCTGAGATTTGTGACACTTTCACTGGCACCCCCTGAAGTTGTCAAAATTTGACTGACCTCCCTTGCCTTTGAGTTATTGGGTCCCTTAGCTGACATCATGAAGGCCAAAATTACAAATATATGGTATGAACTTGGGATTTATTACTGATGTTGGGGTTTATTATTACCGTTTAGTCGGAGAAAAAGGAATGTACAGTGATTAATGAAGCCTAACAACAATAACACAAACTGTGAGAGTAATACATGAAGTAAAGCTGGATTAGGGAGTAAGGCACCTTTTTTGTGCCATTATTGTGGGTGCTGTTTCAGTTAGAAATGTTTTTGAAATGCCATTCAAAAAATGGTACAGTAATTTGTTATGTAAAAAAAAATGGTAGGTTATCTACGTAATATATGTTCAGAATAGTTTAAAAAGGAAATATCCCATAAAGTACCAACTCTTTATGCCTTCTCTGTATTACATGAATGAAGTACCACGTTTTGTATGAACCTTTTATTATAAATCATTTAATTTTCATAAAAATTTGCAAATAAAATTCAAAAGCCGTTACAGAAACATCTTTACGAAAGGAAAACTAGCATTTTTTGAATTATTTAATATAAATGAAATATTTTAAAGTAAACAACAAAAATTGTTTGCTATAATATACCAGTTCTTTACGGGTTTGTTCCATTATATGAATTAAGCAGTAGCTGTTTAAGAGTAGTTGACTTCGAAATAGAAGCGCAACTTTGAAACACGCTATTTTAATTTTAGTAAAAGCTGTTTAAGAGTAGTTGACTTCGAAATAGAAGCGCAACTTTGAAACACGCTATTTTAATTTTAGTAAATTTGTTTATATATGAAAAATTGGTTAACTAGCGCAGTGAATTTTTGACCCTGCTTATGTATCGGGTAAAAAAAGTACTCCAGGTCTGCACTAAAACACCAGCTCTTTATGCCTTTTCTCCATAAATCATCCGTTTTCCCATTTTTCCACAAGCTAATTCAGGGGATGTTTCTGAAATTAGCCCTTACAATATATATGTGTATGTAAGATTAATAATTCATATAATAATAAATATGTTTATTATTATGCATATAAGGTTGCAAAATGATTTAATTTAATCTTATATACGTTATAACTGTGTAAAATATTAGTTAATTAGTAATTATATATATTATGTAATTATAGATAGGGATGTTGCTGCAGTAGGAGCTTAGTCTCGGAAATTTGCAGAGGAAGTTGTTGAAGTGAAAGAAAAAGGGAAATGTGTCTTGTGCACAAAGTAACGAAACAGAGCTGAAAACGATTAATTTTTTTTACACCATTTGTACATTTCGAATGGAGTACAATATTTCAAGTAACTAGTTTGCACAAACTTGAACTCATATTCTTCTGTTGGAGTTGCATTCATACAAAAGGCTTTTCCGTCATTTCATATAAATAAGTTCCAAAATTGTAATGCATTAAATGTGATAGATTTATAATAACAACAACTTCCATTTAAATTGTTTTGTTGTAAATATTTAATTTCACTGCAAACTTGAATTGTAGGTGAAGAACAATCTGGGACAGACGAAATATAAGAACAGGGCTATAAATTAGTTGTGGGAATTATCTGTCAACTGTTAACATTTTCCGTGTTCAAGTTTAAAATTGTATCAGAATTACGCAACACACGTGGCGATTGCTCACAGCTTAGCTTTGTTGGTGGGCAGTACCAAGAAGTTTGCATACTCATTCCTCCGGCTACACAACCTTGTTTGCGGTTTGGGGCCATGGGTGCTCAGTCTTTGGCATTATGAATTCCCTGACTTTCGTGAGCTTTGGCTCTACCAAGCTCATCCGTAAATGTCTGCGTCCCGGCACTTGTGTTGGGACGCTTACAAACACAGGATTTCCGGCCACCAAGTTCACCGCGAAGGCAGCGTTTCCCTGTCCCCTTTTGGAGCTTCAATGCACTTTCCAAAATTACCTGTATTTGATGTAGCCTTTGGTCCACCACTTGTGTGTTGTCCGACACATTGGATGCCAAACGAAATATTTCTGCACTTTTTTCTAAGACTTTCTTTCTCAGGCCCATGCACTGAACAAGCAGGTCCTCGTACCAGTGTCTAGGCACCTAAGCGGAAACAACACAGATGGCTGTATTAATTGTACACAAATTGCGCAAATTAAATGGCGGGTTAAGTACAGGGCGAAGAATGCCATACCACATCACCAACAGCACATGGAAGAGGCAACCCTATTACATCGCCACCAACTCTGTGAATGCCCTCTTGCTCCAGTGATCCATCAGTTTGTATGCACAACACAGACCAGGGAGGGTAATTAATTGGATGTTTCAGTGACGGTGTTGTGGCCTCACTTAGTGGCAACTGGTCACATATATGAATTACGCACTCCTTCCCACTGGGTGCCAACGTGGAGGAAGTCATTGGTCTCATTAGCCTGCTGCACACAAACTCCTCATACGTAGCATATGGAGGGGGATCTGGGTATAGGCTTGCAATGGGCAGTCCACGAAGCACATCATGTAGCATGTTTCCCGAAATTGTATCAGTGCTGTACATATCTGATGGCCGATGGGGAGGTTGCTTTGCACATACACCTGCATACACCTGCCTAATAACCCTCTCGCCCAGGTAGTAAAATCTTCCCATGGGGCCATCCAAAAGCAATCTCGTTGCAGTTAGTTCCTTGGATTTGAGATACCGACTGGGCAATGCCATTGCAGGGAAGGGCAGCCAGTTCACCTATGACACACAATTAACAAGCGATGTAACATTGGTTTGTTCCACAGGCGGAACAAATTCATAACAACTGTTAACACTTAGGCGGTAGAAGCTATTGGATGTTCTAAGTAGGGGAACTAACGTTTTCCGGGTCAATGGTGTCAATTGCGCGGCGAAAATTTTCGACCGTAGACGGTGCTAGTCGATTGGCTCTATTACACGAGCGCCATCGCCACATTCTGGGCAATACGTCCCTCTCGTCCCGTTTCAGTTTATACGGACTTAACTGAAGAATTTCGTAAGCCCACACCTACACGTGGTCGTACAAATTATGTCCACCGTTCGAGATGAACACTAACTGCTAGAAAAGTTTATGTAACGGAACATGGAAATGTCGAATTGACACAAAGTGAAGGCAAATCTGGACTTACCTCCCAAACGAAGCTGTAGCCGCCTAGGCTTTTCGTCAGGCGTCGGGAGACGGCGGACATAAATCTGTACAAGGTTGCCATCCCCGCCCCTCCCCAGTTATAATCCCCTATACGATCTACGTCCTCCAGCGCTGGCAGACAGCACAGGTGAATTGTTTCGGCCGTGTTGCTAAGTAAAGTGCGGCCAAGCATGTATAGAAAGAAAGCTCTAGTCAGATGTGCCAGCTGGACGTCGTCGTTCTCGTCAATCGCCTTGTCTTTATAGAATGACAATATATCGGTAACTCTGATGGCACCGGCAGAAGCAAAAGCTGGCACCCAACCCAATTGCTCCTTGATGTAATTGGCATTTTCCCTAACATTGTAATCCCACGGAATGGGCAAGCCGCCCACTGCAACACCGGTTATACAGGTGAAGTCCAAGGGTGTCAGTGTCATCTCTCCGAAAGGCAAATGGAAGGAGTTTGTTGAGTCCCACCATCGCTCCGCAAGTGCGACAGGCAACTTCCTATCTCTATCGGCCACGGGCAAGTGGCTCAGAAAATCCCCAAACCCAGCACTAACAACTTTCGCGGCCACCTTACGAGGCAGCCTCTTCCACCACTCCATAATTTCGACTGACGACCCCCTAGGATAAATTGAATAGACTTCCTGTGCATTAATGTAGAACCAATTCAGCCATTTTTATATATGTATAAACCAAATGAGGACTTAGGGCAAAATAAGCACAAGTAATTGTCGACATTGATTCTGCAACATTTACCCCCTGTGCAAGGAAAATGTGTGATATGTGGCTTTTCCGATCAACCAGCAGTTCTTGCGAGTGTTCTTCATCACGCGGAGGCCGGTAGCGATGGAGCCTGCCCATCGCACGGCTGTTGGAGTTGGATTTTGGACGAATATTGTGACGGCGCAGGCTATCACAAAATCCCTGTCGCCCCACCCGCGATTATGAACAGCTTTGCCGTTAAGTGTTGCGGCCTTGTATGTGCGTAGGCGTCTTTCTTCGCTCAGAAATTTGAAGTGCAAGACATTTTGGACGGCTGTGGCCAGGTTGGGCCTGCAATGCCCTTGTACCTTCTAAGTAGGGTTGCAAATTGGGAAATTTGTGTTACAGTGACGGTCGGCGCGTGTAAAATATCGTGTTTTCATTGGCCTTTACATACATAACCTTTTCAGTTTTACTTGGACGACTACGGAAACAGTATTGTGGCCAACCTCCGCGTCCTAAGCAATGAAATGTCTCCGAACGTTTCATTATAGCAAGGGGGGGAATTGGATTAGAAAAGATGCAAAATTTTGAATTTAAAAACACAAACCGCAATTTCGGGACATTAACAGCTCAAATTGAAAAGCAACTTGGCATGGATGGTCCGGACGATAAACGAATACGGGTTGCCACAACTCCAATGACAGTACTATGTTGACACGGGTTAATATTTAAAAAAAAAAAGTAACATTCCACATATATTCATACTAGAGGCCAAAACCACCAGCTCTTGGGCTGGTGGCCAGCACCGAGCCCTTGAGGCTTTGGTGGGGTGGGAGGTTTGCTTCCCACAAAAAATGTGTGTTAGTGGCTCTGCTTCAAAGGGATAATTTCAGAAACTAACCTCTCCTGTGGTTTGACCAATTACACTGATCTCATTCCATTTGTTACTAATCCTTTACAAATTCAGTCCAAACGATTAAAACATTGTTTTAGAGAGTGAAATTAGGATTTTGTACCTGATTTGTCCTTTGTGCTAGAGGTCCAAAGAATGACAAAGTATTTCAAAATAATTAACAATTAATAAACTTTAAAAAGCGTAGTTTATAGGCAAATATGTATTATTTATTTAAAGTACCAACTCTTTACAGGTATTTTACTTTCAAACATTTACTTTATTACAAATATTTATTCTCAAATACAGATTTGTATTTACCCTCAAATATTTAATTTTTGTTAAATACAAAATCTACCAGTTTTTCTTCCATAGAAATATGAATATAACACTTTTTCAATTTGCTGTGAAAAGAAACTTCTGGCTTATAAAAAGTTAACCCCAATTTATTGTACAATGGAAAAAGAATTTTTAACCACTATTATCGAAAAGGAATGATACCAAAAAAGAAAAGAAAGCACATCCATTATGAGTGCATTATCGGTTTAATAGCAGCATAGTTTTAGTTGTAATTAAATAATGAGTAGTGATAATGTTTCTAAAATTTTAATAATTAGAAAAAATATAGAAACCCACAAAAACTTAACTGTCACTATCTGCAACATCAATAAAAAAAAATACAGACTTGCATATTTTTCTTTCTTTTTTGAGAGAAATAGCAAGTTAAGCTATCCATTTAAATCATGTCTAATAGCATTACAAATAGATGAAAACATTTCTGGCTGAACTTGTTATAGAATATGTATTGCAAGTTTAAATAAAAACATGAATTGCCATATTTGTAAATCTACATATGCAAATTAAAATCCACCAATTTGTAATATTGCAAAAATGTCTTCTTAAGCAAAATAGAATTTTGTAATAATATTTTGTAGAGTGACACTCTAAGCTAAAAGCCTGAATAATAACTTCCACCACCAAATGCATTGCTTCGAAAACTGCAATTGTTTTAGCTAGTCAAATGAACAAATTATTATTAACTTCTTTAGCCAAATAGTAATGACATGTCCATTTCTATGCCTAACAATCAGCTGAAACTCTAATTACATTATCTATCATTATGGACAATATAAAAGGATAAGAGTAAGTCATGTACAACCAGTTTCAGTAAAAGATGACATTATCTAATTTTGCATTTCTTTTATTTCCAAGCTATCATTTCCTAAAATTAAAACCATGAAAATTTTGCTACCTATCATGGATACAAGCTAGTCATCTACACATTCTAAATTGCTAGCCCCAACATTTATTTTACACGCCATCCACCTTATCCATTTTCTGAGCATTTTTAACAATTAATAAACTTTATATAAATTAAAATATAATTACCTATCCATAAATGAAGAGATTCTGATTATTTTTTAATTTAATAAGCATCATATTTTTGTGACTGATCATCGTTTACCTTCGATTTTCATTTATTAGATTTTTTTGTCCTCTATTGTAGTACTATCACCTCTAGTGCAAGTTTAGATTTTTAATACTGCCATGTTTGTTGATCTTTTAAATGCATGACATTATTTCCCTTTTATTTGCTAGTTAAACTCGCACTCTTATAAAGGTATGTCTATTTCATAAATATGTAGCATAGTTATAACTAAAATTAAGATAAGAAATAACATTTGATTAAATATCTTATAACATCACAAACCACTTAAGTTGCACATAATGAGAAGATGCTCCAATATGTTACCTGTGCAAAAACAAAAAGACGGAGCTGTAATATAAACATAATTATTTTCAATTAAAAAAAGATAAAATTTATGTTAATATACCTTGAAATTTCATCCTCTTTTATTAAAAATAAATTGAGTTTTACGTTCTTTCATAGAACTAAATTCATCTCTAATTGAATCAATGCTAAATTTCAAGGAAACTTCCTTTTTTTATGTACATTGTTAGGCAATCATTCAAGAAATGATCTTTTATCTTGTTTTGGGGCTTTATTTTGATTGTTTTGATAAGTGAAAATGTCCATTCCATAACTATAACAGGATATATCACTCAATTTCTTGTCTTCACCAAGCCTTCAAGTAATTATTTGTATATTTGTATATGAGTCAACAAGAGGATAGATCACTAAGTTTAAATTTTTTTATCAATTAGGCTAAGGTGTATATTTGTATATGGACCAATAAAGTAATTATTTTTATTGTAGCCCATTGATAATTATGAATTAAGTCTTTTATTATAATACATCAAATTTGGTAAATATGATACGATGGATCATCAAATTATAACATTTTTTGAATGTTAAATAATTAGTACAATTAAAAATAAATAACTTTTTTTGAACAAAAAATTATATCAAAAGGTGGTAATTCACACACACAGACACACAGATATATATAATATGTATATTAACTGTCATAATATAAACTAAATTTCTAAAAAATTAGGGGGGGCCAACTTTGACTTATACATATATTTACATATTATGAATTAAAATTTTCAAAACTTAGGGGGGGGCCATGGCCCCCCTCTGCCCCCTTGGCTCCATCATTGCAAATAAATAAAATGAACAACCCATTTGCTGAACCCAACTCTTTAATTCTTTCGCTAATCTTCACAAGCCGCGAATTGTGAATTAGTAACACTTAAGTTTATCAAATGTAAAGAAAACTGTGAATTTTGCTGATTTGTCATGATTCTCATGAATGATATCGGCTGCCACTGTTCCGCCCATGGCCTGCAAAGATAACCACAAATTTTTTGGGCGGGAACATGGTCTTGTATCCTTCGCCATACGGGATAGGGAGCCGCCAGTGTTTCCCCCCAGTTTCGCATATGTGAAGGGCCATGGTTCAGTAGTCAATCAAAAGCTTCACACTGATCTTTTCACAACAAGCAAAGGTGGGCTCCCCTCCACGCACGACCGTTCATTATCTGACGAAATTGTACAACTCTTGCATCTTCTCCTGTAAGAAAGACTGGCGCCAGTCTTGTCCGCACCAGATTTACACTCCAACCGAGCAAATGGAGACTCCTAGGTCCCTGTAAAAAAAAAAAAAAAAAAATCTATTATCTCCCTGTAAACCATGTGAGTCTTATGATTAAGAGAGCCAAATTTTCTGCCGGCTTAAAAAAAAAGCGAGTGTTGTGCCTTACACCAACCTCTCTACCAAGTTGGGTAGTATTAACCGCTTAAAAAATGCAATCTTCTTTTTTATTTATATTTTATCCGTTAAATTAAGTTGTGTATGGAAAAATTTGTACTCTTTTGTTGTAAACTTGTAATGGAGGAATGTCTAACAGCTGCAATTTTCTTCGAAAACGGTTGCATTGTTATTCAGGGGACAACTAAATGTATTTGTAGAAGGGGCTCTGACTACCCAATTTTCCATAAATAAATTTTTTTATACGTTAAATTTTTTTTTTTTTTACGTTAATTGACCAGCTCTTTATGGTTTTCCGCCACTATAAGTACAGAGTACCCATTTAAGGAGCATAAATAAAGTTTGTATCGGGTAAAAAACTTCCTTATTTATCGATTTACGTTAATTGACCTGATCTTTATGGCTTTACGCCATTATAAGAACAGAGTACCCATTATGGAGCATAAATAAAATTTTTATCGGGAACAAATTTTATAAAATCAATTTTCCCATTAATTGACCAGCTCTTTACGGCTTTCCTCCATTATAGAAACAGAGTACCCATTTTTCCATTAATAAAATTTTTGGTCGGGTGTCAAAAAAATTACAATCCATTTACGTCAATTGACCAGCTCTTTATGGATTTCCTCCATTATAAGAACAGAGTACCAATTTTTCCATAAAAAATTTTTTATATCGGGTACAAATAAAATTAAAATCGATTTACGTCAATTGACCAGCTCTTTATGGCAATTTTTCCATTATAAGAACATAGTATCCATCGTACCCTTATGTCCTCCTATAAAAGCTTCACACAACTAAACTTC
>NC_040039.1:31843336-31940651 GCF_003713205.1 Coffea eugenioides
TATAGAATAGTTATGCACAACTAACTTGAACAGTTTCATATTGGTAAAGAACATCTTTAACTCTAGTTTGGATTATTGATGTTATTAGGATTGAAAACAATAGACTTCTTACTAGAATTTTCGGAAAAGTCTGAAGTAACGATAGTTATGGTAACGAATCTATTTTTACCTGATATAACAGATAAAAATACTTTTAGCGACCATTTGATTACCTGTTGTACTGGTCATCTAAATGAAATAGTATCTAAAAATTTGGTTAGTAAGTTTTGCATAAAAAACAGTAAGTTAACTCGATATATTAGTAACTTTTATGTCTCAAAAAGTAAACTTGAATAAATATGGAACTAACTTTTTTTTTTGAAGTAAAATACTACTCTATATCTGAAACTTAGTTTTTGGAGAGTAAGTTTAGTTCAAGTAATAGTAAGTTTTTATAGATTAATAGTAAATATTGTTGATAGAATATTAAATTTGGTTAATCATCAAAACTTAATAGTTTGTGGCATAAATTTACTATTTTACTAAAAGAAACTTACAATTGTACGTATCATTTATAAATGTTATATGTTTGAAGCATTTTAAATATACCATGAAAACTTTTTTTTTTGCATATGACCTTATGAAATATGTAAGAATAATTTGTCATATTTTAAATTTTTAATTATGGGAAAATAAACAACTAAGTTCCCAAAATATTTCACTTTTATTGTTTAAAAAATCTCAACTTGTTGGTTAAATTTAAAATAATTCTATTGTCAAAAATAGTTTTTCTCAAATTAACTTTCATGATTAGATGTGAGATACAAATATGGTAAAATATCCCTCATACATATGTAATGGATGTAATGGATATTTCAGACTTTTAGTAAAAAAAATTTGTTGTTAAAATAACATATATCATAGTGTACTAATTATTTTAGGACCATTTTATAGGTGAACTAAATTTAATTTAAATTATACAATAGATTATACATGCATGTGATTTTCATTTATAATTATTGGATCCTATTCTTATGAACAATCTCCCAAGGAAAAAAATCCAGATCATACTGATTTTCTTATATGAATTGTTATACTAATTTTGTCATTTTTATTATTATATTATTTCTCATTTTGGTTAGGCTTTTACTCTTATTATTTCTTGTGTCTCAGATGTAAATTTATTAAAACTTTATCATCTTATTATATTCATAGGTGTTAAATTATAAAAATTTTGATATATAAACAAGTAATATTCTATATATAACTAGGAAGATTTGTTGTTATTGTTATTCGAACTTTCAAACTTTTCAAAAATGGAAAATGATTAAAAGCTTATAATACGACAAAATTTTATTACATATTTCACAAGATTATGTGAAAAGTCAAACTATTTTTCATAGTATTTTAAAATATATAAATATTTTTTTAAAATTATACCTATAATCATGTATTATACAAGCATATTATGAGTACTTACTAACTAAGGTACTAAGAATTAATCATTAATAAAACATCTTATCGTTATTTCAAATAAATTTCCTAATACTATTTTGAAATATGTTTTAAAATAAAATAGCACATGTGTCCCATAAATCAGTAAGTTTTGATTATTAATCAATTTACCATGTTATTAGTAAGAGTTACTATTTATGTATAAAAACTTACTATTACTTGAATTAAACTTACTCTCTAAAAAGTAAGTTTGGGATATAAAGTAGTAATTTATTTATTTAAAAAGTAAGTTTAATATTTATTCCAACTTACCTTTTGAAGTATAAAAGTTACTAATTTATTACGGTTAACTTATTATTTTAGATAGAAAACTTACTTTCTTATTTTTAAGTGTTATCCTATTTAGGTGGATAGACCTATCAAATAATCAAATGATCGCTAAAAACAAATAAAAAATAAATCAAAAATGGTCATCCAAGTGTTATCCTATTTGTGTCTTAAAAAGTAAATTGAAATAAAAATGAAAGTTACTTTTTAAAAAAAATAAATTACTACTCTATATTCAAAACTTACTTTTTGGAGAGTAAGTTTAGTTCAAGTAATAGTAAGTTTTCACGGATTAATAGTAAATCCTGTTGATAAAACAGTAAATTTGGTTAATCATCAAGACTTACTAGTTTGTGGCATAAATTTACTATTTTACTTAAAGAAACTTATATGAAACAAGTATTAGGAAGTTTATTTAAAATAATGCTAAGATTTTTTTATTAATGATTGAAACTTAATATTATAGTTAGTAATTGTTGGTAACGTAAATGTATAATATATGATTGTATGTATCATTCATCAATGTTATGTGTTTTAAGCATTTTCATAAATGTATGTATCATTTACAAAGGTTATGTGTTCTAATAAATTTATTTTCTAGGTCACAAGTATAAAAGTTAAATTTGTACTAATGTGGCATAATCTTTGAAAACTATAGTAAATTTACCCACATATTAAGTTTCGTGAGATTCAAATATATTTTGTATCATTTACAATATGGATTTATACGCACATTTTTTTTATCAAACTTACTTTTAATTGGCAAATAGTATGTAAATTATTATAAAATGTCATTTTATAATAATCATAATTTGTATAGGTGAATGGTATATAAACTGCTAAAATTGCCAATTTATAAATGATCAAATCTTACTACTTTATGGCATATATTAGTTTGGTCAACTAAAAAATTATCGTAATTAAGTATACGTTGGTTGTTGATTTGAAATTTGCACCCCTGTCACTATTTCGTTATTTCTACCACAAGTTTTTCTAATCAAAGTAAAACAAAGTCAAATATCTTATTCTATGTCTTTATCTTTCTGATTAGTGAAAAAGACTATTTTGTAGTGATTGATAGAAAAATTAAGAAATAAATCTCCGGCCAAGGCATCCAATAACCCATAAAGCAAAAGAATGAATTATAAAAGGAAGTATACTGAAATGATAACATATATAAGCTAAACCATATTTATGCTCTTCAGACATTCACGCATATGAGTTGAATCAAAAATAGCATTATCATTTCATATCTAGTTTTGAAAAGCTATTCTAACCGTAGAATAAGACAATTTTAAGAGTAGACGATTACTTGCAATTTTTGCATTGTCGTCGCTTTCGCTTGTGAGTAGAATGTTTTGCCTTTTGTCCCTTTGTAGCAACAACAATTGGATCACGAACATCAAAATCACTCCTCTTTATGGACTCATCCATCATATTATCCTTTTTTTTAGCTTTATGCACTAGAGGCGCATCATTCACCCAAAGATTTTTGAAACGAGATGTTGAATTTATAATGCACTCTCTAGCTTCATCATATCCTTGTTGTGTCTTAACTGCATAAAAACACATTTGATTACTTAATGCACATAAAGCACCAAATCGAGCTGCTTGAATTGCTGAATCTTCAAGTTGAATAGAATATATGTTTTTTTCGGCTGGCTTTGCTTGCTGAGTCCATCTAAACAGAATGCATGATTTAGGAATCTCGTCCATATCCTCAGCTTTCATAACTGCAAACGCATGGGAGCAAGGAATTCCATCTGACTCAAGTTTCTTACATGAACAAATAATAGTCCTTTCAGATTTATCCAATTCCACTTGCCAAGAGCAAATTCGATGCAAGTACTCAGTGAATGTATATAACTTCACCTTATCTTGATCAACAACTGAAACGAGGCGAAGTGAGGCTTCAGCATAAATTTCATCACGAATCTTGAAAAAAATCTTTCTTGTGAAAATGCTTGCAGCATTTCCTTCCAATTCTCTCAAATGAGTAATTAGAACAGGAGATGACTGACTTGTGATGCATTCTTCCTTGTGTTCATTCCGCCTAACTTTTGATAAAAATAGCTCAAATCGATGAGCAAACGGGTAAAGTAGCATTTTGAATTGAAGGTACTTGTGCGCCGTAGCATTCAATTGCTCTGATCTTTGGGTTGATTTCATTCCAGCAAAAAAGTGTCCTCTCAAAAATGCAGCAGCCCATTTTTCCCTTTTGTTGTATAAATCGACAACCCATTGGTTATCTCTCAAATTGTGTTTCTCAACTAGCAAATGCCACCTTCTCTCAAACTCTTCATGGCTACAAATCATGTCCATTGCCACATCAAAATCAAGAACGAACCCCTTATTTGTATGGGTAACAACATTTCTTTTTAAATGCCAAGCACATAATCGGTGACGGGCAGAAGGAATAACTGCCTTTATTGCATTTCTCATTGCACCATCCCCATCAGTGACAACTGAGATAGGTGCCTTTTTTTCCATGGCCTCCAAAAATGTTTCCAATACCCACTTATATGTGTCCTCAGTCTCATCAGCAATTAATGCACACCCAAAAATTGTGGTAACATAGTGATGATTTACGCCGGCCAAAATTACTAGTGGCTTCCTATAAGCATTGGTGCGGTATGTAGAGTCAAAGACAAGAACATCACCAAAACATTGGTAATCCAAACGAGATTGAGAATCTGTCCAAAAGAGTCGTATCAATCGCTTCTCCACGTCAACGGCATACTTGTAAAAGAAATTTGGCTCACCATTTGCTCGACCATCCAAATATGCCAACACCTGAGAGGCATCACCAACTTCAAGTGCATTTCTATGGAATTGGTCAACAGCATTTCGTAGATCCTTTTCTGTGTATCCCATCTTGTTGTGGCCCCCAGCTTGGTAAGCTTGAAGGTCCACTATTTGAGGAATTCGAATACCAACTCCATGCATCAAAATAGCATGCTCCAAGTCTGCTGGGTTGACACTCCTATGTGATCGAAGAAATTGTACAAATTCTGGATTTGCCAATTGGTGATTGTGATCCATATTAAACCGCTTAATCGTAAACTTCTGAATGTCCTTGTTCCATTGCACAATTATAGTTGCCAGACAACCAACTCTCGTAAGGCGTTTGCCTCTTTCTTACGGTTAACTAAATTTAACCATTTGCTATTTCTAAAGCCCTCTCTGTTGCATACCCATCGTTTGTATGTCACAATACCTTTCCGATCTTTCTTTTCATCCCGCTCTCTAATACCAAAACCGACCATTTTGCTATGACATAGGTAAAATTCTCTGGCATCTTCAATGGAATCAAATGTTAATACTTGAATTTCATCAGAAGATAATTTGTCAAGCCGATCAACAATGGTTCTCCAACTTATACCACCACCAAGCTTGGCCGATTTGTTAGATAACTGTTCTAGTTCATCTACATGAGCTGTCATTTCTTCCATTTTCAGCATGATGCTAGAAGCTATCAAGTCAAAGATGCTGTCATGTCAGTCAAAGAGGCTATCAAGTCAATGTTTGTGTTGATGTATGTTTTCTGAGATTTTTACTTAAATTCTTTGCAATACAAATGAAAATATTACAACTTTGGACTCCTACGCAATCTATACTCAAGTTGATCGTACCCAAAGATTGGAACCCAAAGATTAATTCTTAATTCTTAGTCATTCAAATCTTTTGATGCGAACTCCAATATCTCCCAAATAAAACAGCCTAGTAACTCAGTTTTCATCGCTAAAGAATCAAATACTCATAGCTATCATTACTTTTTTATGCAAAAGTCGACATTTTTAGGTAAAGACCCCCGGTTACTAGGTAACGAAAACCAGAGACTATAGCTCAATGTAATAAACTAAACATAAAAGCACAAGCAATAATACAAAGGGTAAAAAATAAAAAAGTCATTTATGGTTAAGCAAACATATAGAAAAGCCCCATGTGATATCAAAACATACAATCCGACATCTCGTGATTTGAATTAAATTGAAAGATGATGAAAATCGTTAAAACTAACGTATTTGAGGCACATGCGCTTGCTTTGCAACTAATAGTACCTTAAAGCAATTTTTTATAATTAATTTTCATTTGATATACCTATTTTACCCCTTATAGAGAAGCCCCTAGTGGTTAACTTAACCTACAAAAAAGCCCTCTATAGCTTCGAAACATATACGTTGGATTTAATTCGAAACTTTCAGGAAATATATTGGAAAAAGAGTAAATATTCTTGATAGAAATCAACCGCGGGTCTTATGTACACTACTTTTGGGATATGGTAAAAGTTTTAAATTTGGGTTTTTACTATTATAATATTATCTTAGAGTCTTTTTTAAGAACTTAAAGTAAGAATTTTGAGAGTCTACTTTTTTTTTGTATAAAGTGAAGGAAAATTTGACAAAATAGTTACTTATATCTTTCTCAAACTTTCGAGTCAGCAAGCAAAACTAGACCCTACGATACTAGTATAAGATTTGTAAGTGTTCATGAAAAGTGAAAGTAAAAATTGTCAAGGTCGACAAAGCCATCAAAAGAGGATGATTGTGAATTTTTTTGTAATTATGGTGCTATCCCACATACAGATATTAATCAATCTAGAACAACTATTTTATGTATGACAGGGATAAATGTTATATATTTTGAAACCACAATGGACTTTTCTGTAATTTGGCTTAACCATAGGGGATTTTTCTGCATTTTATCCTTATATATATCTGGATATTTTTGTCATTTTATCTATCCACTTTAGTTTTGACAATTTCTATCACCTCTCCAATTTGGTTCAAACTATGAGATGCTCAATTGTATGTTTCAAAACTACAATGAGCTTTTTCGTATATTCGCTTAACCACAGGTGGCTCTTTTGTTTTTTACCCTAATACAAAAGCATACTTCATATCTCAATAATATGGGGAACTAAGATTGATAATTAGGCCAAATTCACAATAAAAATGCTAGAAAATTATTTACAATGCCTAGAAAAGTTAGCCAAAATTGAAAAGATCTCATAATACCAAATATTCACTAAAGAAATGCTGTATAGTAACACCATTTAACGCTTAACACATACACAAATACAAACCTTAACAGTAATAAAACTTGAAATATAAGCCATTGCCTTTCAGGAAATCGACAAAAATTTTAAAAATTTTAATCATAAATTTCACTTCACCTTTCTACCCCTCTCCTACACTTAAGATAACATTGTCCTCAATGTTAGGGATAAAATAAAGAATTAATAACATGAAAAGAACTGAAAGTGAAATTCTCCTGACAACAAATGGAGTGCCAAAGACCAAATGCAGTGAGCGAAGTTGTCAGTTATCATCCAATAGTCAACCTCAGGAAGCCATCCCACCTCAATATAAAAAGACAAGAAAACACTATAAATAGTAATTAAATACACCACCAAATAATCCAAACTAGAAAGCAATAAAATTGTAAAGAAATAAACACCACCATTAATCCAAAAAAAGGAAAATGTTAAATGAAGTTAAAAAGAAAGTCGAGTTGCTTTCCGAGAAGCACTAAGTTTAATGTCTTCAACCAACTAAGGCCAGATAAGCTCAAGAAGGATAAAAAGTTTCAGCTCGTCTCATTGCTTCCACATTATGCTTTGGAAACCCTTCATGGTATGGTTGAGGAAGCAACTTAGTTTCATTCTCCACAGCTACCACCCGCACAGAGTAGCAATCATAACATACAAATTTCTCTTTGACAATGCACCAAACATCTTATATGCATTCACAAATTAATCACATTTAACTCTAAACGTCTAGTCTCAAATCCTTTCCTAGATGTTTCATATGGCTATTAAGCATATTTTACCCGTAGACAATCAAAACTACAACCATTTCCTAGATGTTTCAACGGACATTTTCAGCCCCAAAATTGCAATAAAATCTTCAAATTCTCAGCCTTGATTTCGCAAGAAAATCTTGACAAAAAAAACAAATGAAATATAAATAAATTACAGCAATGTAGTCAAACGATTTCAGGTGGACATGATGGACTAACCTCGGCACTGCTCTCTTTGATTGGCTACCACCGTCGCAAAACCCTTTTGTTGTGTCTGCATATGGCAGCACCCAAAACCAACCGATCGATGAGAAAGGATAGAGGGAAAGTGTGAACTAAAGATGAAAAAGGTGAAGTGAGAAAATTTATTCAATTGTAACCAAGAGAAAGTGTGGACCAAAGTGGAAACCTTGGCCTGGGAATTCAATCGTATCGTTGGAACTGAGGACTAAATAAGAAGAAGGCAGATGACTTTAAAGAGATAGGTGATACCCGAAAGTGTTTCAGGAACCCAAAACCGTTTTCAGGAACCGGTAATTTTTTTTTACTTAAATATGTACATTTTTTACTTTTAGTATTAGTAAGTTTGATTCAACCATAAGTAAATTTTGTCAAATAAAAAGTAAATTAAATTACTCAAAGTGTAAATTTGTATTTCTGACTAAAACTTATCTTTTAGGCATATACTTACTAGTTTTAATTAAAAAGTTACTAAAGTTCATCAATAATTGCATGACACTTCTCCAAAACAGATTGACAATGCTCGAACTGGAAATTATTTGTACAAAAATTTCAGTTTCAACAAATATACAGGTCCTATCATGCTCATATGATTTAGGACTCATAGCTTCTTTTAATTTCAAGCTCTAAAAAAGGTTACAAGTGCTTTCCTTTACAAAAAGGAAGTGCCAAGAGCACATATAGATGATCATCTTAGTGAAACAGTACTATAAAAACCTAAAGGTTCACAATACCGTACAATATTGTGGGCAGAATACCAACTGACTGCATAGACAATGCCTACTATGGACAACTTCATATTACTCAACTGGGAAGAGTCTCCCACAAAATGGAAAAACTCTGGACTGTGGACTGGGATGGCAGCAGTCTGTTCTTAAAGCAAACAAAGAAACATGCATGAAGGAACCTTACCAACCATGTTGCAAAAGGAAAATGATCAAATAAATTCTCCGACAAGAGAAACAACAAATTTTGCATAGAGTTCAGCAATGTAAAAAATGGCCAATGCTCAAAAGTTAAAAGAATGATTATGTGTATTCTGTTTTTCTAAGCAACAGTAGTCCATAAATTGACCAGAAATCCGAGAACGATGATAATGCAATTAAATAAACAAAATCTCATCTTATCAATCACGTCTTAAAAGAATAACTTATTTTGCAGGATGACAAAAAGGCTTCATAAATATGAAAGAATCTATAGTGATCTATCCATGACATACCAAGAACGATCCCTTGAGCACCTCTGTAGTATGAGCTTGTCAAGGTCCTGAACCTCTCTTGTCCAGCTGCAAAAGGTGTCATGAGCCCCATCAGATCACGGAGAACAAAATATGCAGTAATAGGACAGTGGAAATAAATAGCAAGAGGGGCGTACTATCATCAGAAAGTAGTAGCTTGGATTATTTATGAAAAAGGAGGCTGAGCTTATTTTAAGTCATGAATCAAGGATCCCAACAATAAATTTCCATTAGCAGCACTAGGAAAAAGAGGAATACAAACCCAAATTGGGTCTGATCATGGTGAAGTAGGACTGATTGTCAGTTTCTAATCTTAAGGAGGAAGAAGTTGCATGATCAGCTGCGATGGCAAGACAAAACCTTCTGACAGATAAGAAGATTTACATATAATAACAACTTCTGGGGAAAATGTTAATTAGGATGGCACGGCATGTTGAGAACAGTAGAGAAAGTACAAACATTTGACTTGTACTAGGTAAAGCGCAAAATGTCCTGCTGTATTTTGTGAAATTACAGCTAGTTCTATGTCCAAAGAGATTTACCACTTGAGCCTATGATAGGGAAAAAAAACAAATAAAAGTAAAGGTGTATCATCATATTTGCACAAAAGAACTTCATAAAGAGAATTCGGAAAGCTGCCATAAACAGTTAGCAAAACTATAAATGATAGGATCTGCTTACCGGTATCCCAAATTGTAAGCTTCAACTTCTTCCCACCAACAGTGAGCAGCTTGATCTTAAAATCCACACCTGGAATGAGGCACAAAATCATCGGTTAGCAGATGCAGATTAAGCTGGCTCACAGATTCAACTCTATATTGGAGGGAGAATCCTTGTTGTCTGATAGGATACATAAAAAAAAAAGTGCTGGTGTATCGACCAGTCATGTAATTGTAGCCAAACAAACTGCAGATTCTAAGGATTTCACCAAGAGGAGGAAAGTTCAAACTAAAACAATCACTCTCTGGCATACAGTCTACATAGAAAAATCTATATTAACATGTGATGAAAACTTGCTGCCGAGAAATCTCCATATTGATCCAATTAATGTGCGCCCCCTGGCTCTTAAAAACCGATTTGACAACCAAAATTTTGCTAATTAAACAGTAACTAATGATTTGCAATAAGTGCAATGGATGATTGGAGACGACAAATTAGTTCACTCCAAATCATAGAGCAGAACAGGAGACGCTACTTGTAACAGTAAAATTGAAATCTGGTATCAAAATCATTGTGCTTTAAAGATGAGATCACTCAGTAAAACACTACACAATAATTATCATAAAAATGTGCAGTAATGCATATAATCCGCATTTTTAAATTTCTTAATTCGAAGTACGATCGATACATAGTATTAGATAGAGGTGTACCCGTATCATCAATAATTGCATAGGGGGGAAACCCTTTCTCCTGAACCTGTGCTATCTATAAAGCATATTTAGCTTTTCCTCCACGCCTAGGCAGGCCAATTGATTGACCGAAATGAGAATCAATGCTTAGTAGAAGGCAGAAACAGAGACTGACGCATGAAACCTACCAGAAGAGTTCAGCCTGAAGATATGATAGAATTGCTTAGCCCGCTTGATCAATTTTCTAAATTTTAGCAAAAGCTAATCCCGTTCCATAAGATGATGATCGTACTCCTTCCTTTTCCAGGAAAAAAATTCTACAATCTTCCGTGAGGTGAGAAGATAATAAAAAGAAGGGAAGCAACTTTAGAGAGATGCGGAAACCCAAACCGTTTTCAGAAACCGATTATTTTCTTACTTTAATATGTCAATTTTTTACTTTTAGTATTAGTAAGTTTAAATTAAACAAAAGTAACATTTGTCAAATACTCCCTCCGTCCCATTGTTATTGTCATAGTTCACCTTTTTTCATGTCCCAAAATTTGAGTCACACTACAATTTTTTTTCTCTAACATTCCATTTGTAGCCTCAAAAGAGACATTGATAAAATAAAAAACAAGTATGATGGAACCCACAAAAGCAATAAATAGACATCCAAAAAAAAGGTGCGTGGACAGCACCAAAAATTTTGATGGCCATAAATAGGCGCGTGCTTGGCAACAACATGAAAAAGAGCTTACATTTTACATGGACCCACAGATTCTTTTCACATCACCATAGACAGCAATTAAGATTTGATATCGGTCAAAGGGGCACGATTGGAAAAAAATGTCTCACATTCAAATTGATTGAACTGTGCATAATAAGTTAGAATCCCCAAAAACGTCCCTTATTTTGGGACGGAGGGAGTAATAAGTAAATTAAATTACTGAAAGGGTAAATTTCCATTTTTGACTAAAACTTATCTTTCAGGCATATACTTACTAGTTTTAATTAAAAACTTACTAAAGTTAATATTAATTATTTTAATATAATATTTAAAAAGTCGCTAAAAAATTCGATTTGTCACTAAAGGTAATAGAAACCTGTAATAGTAGGTTTCCCTACCATCGTTACCATAACTATAGGCACTGTAGCACTGTCCTACTTCAGGTATAAACTTTTGGCAAACAAGTTCTTGTGCATGGATATTCCCTGCTGCTGCACCCAAACAAAAAAAAAAATGCGCGCACACTCACACACAAACACATTACTCATGAGCATGTTAAGTAATTTGAAAACAAAAAGAAATATCTAATTAATTATCTAACTGAATTTAATATTCTATTATGAATAACGACTACTACTCAACTAGCATATAATATCTTACGCTATAAGCACATACAGAGATTATTTTCTGAACTTTGGTTAAAAAGAATAAAAAAGAACATAACCAAATTAAGAGAAATGAAGTACAAAATAACATGTATTTATAAATTGAATAATGCACATACCTAAAAGAACAAGAGCAAGAAGCAGGATGCAAGCATAAGAAGTTTGAGCAACCATATTTGTAAGGTACTTCGTCTAAGAGCTTTTTATCTATGTGAATGAAAAACAAGGTGAAATAAATGTATTCTCACAATCTTATTTATAGTATACATTAGAGAACCGGGACGGAGGATGGGGTTGGATTGAATCAAGTGATAAGATGGGAAGAACTTATAAAGAATGAAAGGATTTACACTAGAAAAAGTTACGTTGAGAACAAGAAAATTGATTTCTTCCGTACAGGAAACTAGCTACCATATGTGCATAAGCAAAATTGGAAAATAATTTACTTCCCTAATGTAAGATGGTTGTTTGATTGAAAGATTCCAATAATATAAAAGATGTAGTACCAATTAATCATCTAAACACCAAATTAGTGCAAGTCTTAAAAGAGCAAGCCTTATATAAACGGCATTTAACAACAACTTTCTTAATTTTGCGTTCAGAATACGGAATCCTACATTACATTACCAGGAGTTGAGCACATATAGAATACAAAATAGAGGGTAAAGCTTCCACCGACGCACCGACTTTTGGTGGTTAAGTTCCTACAAAATGTATAAGGAGTGTAAGTTGAAGCTAAAGCTCCAAATTAGTCAAATATTAAATATCTAAACAGAACTTTATTTGAAAATTCAACTATTAAATATCTAACCAAAATTACCAAAAAAAAAAGGCTAATATGCCTTATTCTTTAAATAGACACTAAGTCCAAGCTTAAGGGGTAAAGTGAAAATTATCACACTTAGATTTGGCTTGGAGTTGGAGACCTTTTAGAATAACAAAATTTGTAGATCCGGCTCCTGTCCATTACTTATTTCTCCAGTTCTCCTCAATATAGCATTATGATTTTGACATGTGTCCAATTTGAATTCCAGGTCCAGGATTTCTTTTGCTTATAGCCAGCATCTTAACCTTGGTTAAGCACAATTTAACATACCATATTTACAATAATTTGGAGTATTTGAAAAAAAAAAAAAAAAAAAGCCAACCTTTTCCAGTCAAATTTTATATTGGAGAAGAAAAAGAAAGAAAAATCAAATCATGGAATTTAAGTTCATATTGTTACAGTTATATCCTGTTCAGATCATGATCTTGCATCTTTGTTTTTCTCAAAATTGCAGCGAATTGGTTATGTTTTTGTTACTTGAAACGGATTTTTTGTTCTGGGAATTTCGAAACAGTTCTCAAAGTACATATTCAGATTAATCATATCATTCTCATCTTTTTGTCTTATTTCATTGTCGGTTTTCTTGCTTATGTAATGGTTTATGATTTTAGAACTTGAGTCACTGGAATAAGTTCCAAAATGACGAGATATTATAATTGTATAGTTGTATATTAACTTTTTTCTTGAAGCACAACGTATACCAATCCGGCATATAAAAATTTTTTACATCTTCAAAAGCACAGTAGTGAAACTGAATTTTGCTATTGAGTTTCAGAATTTGGAAGAACTGATAATGTCTAGTGTTCTTCTACAATGGAATGGTAAAATAAAGAAGATGATTAGACGAGAACAGAGAGGAAGCCTAGAATTTTGCTCCTACTAATTTGGGTGTACCTTTAAAATCTAGTTAAGTAAATAAATCTTATCCCTCTAAATTCCGCAAGGACAAATGTCAGAATATCTAAAAGCGTATTGAGGAAAATGGTGAGAAGGGACAATGGAGAGGAGCCAAATCCCAAACTTTGCGGGTTGAGGAGCCTAGTGGACACTTTCTAAAACTTGATGGACAAAATAGGATCATTAATGATAAAAGTTGATGGAATATTGAGTCATTTACGTCTTCTTGTCTGATTGATTTAGCTCCAAAATACAAGGTGCGTATCAAAACAACTCTTAAATTCTAAGGTTTCTATAGCCACAAAAGAATTAGTGCAAGTAATGAAACAAACAAAAAGCAAAAAAGCAAAAACAAATAAACTCCACCTTGTAGGGAAGGCAGATGAATGATAGAGAGAAATTTGGGCTCTCTGCAATCAAAGTGATGACTTCAAAAAATGTTAATAACGAGAGATTTGTTGATTTAAAACTGAATGGATAAGATTAAATATAAGTCACAGATTATTAATAAAATTTCTTTTCTTTTTGCACATTATTTTTTAATATAAGTATGTTATTTTAGTATCTACGTCTAATGTATTAGTACATACAATATTTTCTTTTACATTTATAATTGGAATAATAGCAGTGAGTAGTTGTTGATCCCAGTCTGGATAGAAATCAATAAAGAGGTTATATTAAAAGGCTATTGTTTAAACCAATGGGTGAATAGTAGATTATTAAAATATAATTTGTAATTAAAATAATATTTTGAATATCAAACCAAATTAGCTTGACTAATTTATTTGTGACTTGTAATGGCATCAACTTGACTCTTTATTAAATCTAGAAGGTTAAAAGATTAGTCAAACTCGATCAAGAACCAATTGAACCAGCCAAAGCCAATAAAAACTGGACCATGCAATCAATTACTAGTAACATTTTCTTTTCGTTTCTAAAAATAATTCAGTGTTGTCCAAGTTATTGAATATTTTAAAAAAATTAAAATAGACTAAATGTTTGAACCTAATGGTTGAATTGTTTGAACCAGATAATTTTTTTGAAGTAAAAGCTCATCTGGTCAATCATCTATCTGGCCTAAAAATGATGTCATGAAAGGCTAATTGGTTTTCACTGTATCAAGGCCCAAAACTAGCTCAGATATCATCATATGACTGCCCATGCCTGATCGATGACAGTATAATTCGTCGATTCAAAAGTGGGCTGAAATTTTTATGCAAACATAGACTTGAACTAGTTGTCTGAAAATCCATAACGTTGTAACCATCCACCCTCGAACACGGACATGAACGGTTATTAGGAAAATCGTTTGGCCAATTTTGTACAAAATGTATAAGTTGTAACTTTATATGTATACGGTGTAATTCATTTTTAACAATGTGTATCTATAAAACAAAATTTTATGAATTTCACACATGGTATAAAAACGATGTACAAAATGCAATCTAGACATATGTTTTTGGCTAAATCTTGGCCATGAACCTCTAGGAAAAATTGCTTCCCCCTCCTCCATCAGCCCTTATGGTCATCTTTTTAGGACAAACATTATCAATTAATTCATTGTTTCCAATTTTCAATGTTGCAAGTTGCAACATCTCGTAACAGCAGATACCAAACAAATTTGACAAGGACACAAGACTAGATTTAACTGTCTGGTTTTGTCATTACATGACAAGGCATACACACTCAGTTTCTATTGAAACAAAAAAAAAAAATCTAATAATGAGATGTCATACTGAGATAAAAAACTTCTCAATACTTTCCTACCAAAAGGTTGAGAAAAATACCCTCAATAATGGACGACATAAACATTGTATTCCACCACAGCTTCTCTTGTCTTGAGATCAAGAGTGACAGTGCTTGCCTGAGCCTAGCAACGAGCAAATTTAAAAGGCCTATTTCCTCCGACAATGGGCATTTCTCTTACTTTTTAAGAAAAGGTTTCTGCCCAATATGCTGAGGGTAGTCCCATTGTACTTCCGTTCAACAAAAACATAGTTAAAAGCCAATTATGATTGGGCAGATGCATACATCCATGAGCCCTTCCCACAAGTTTGATCTCATATTTGGACCTTCAGTAAAGAGATCATCCATCATAACCATAAGTCCAAATGCAAATTGCTGATGTTTCCGTCATGACGGCTTCAGCAAGTCAAATAGCAGTCTGTAGAACCTACAAAATCAATGTATCAACTCCAACGGTTGACTAGCCCTCCAAGTCCAAGCCTTGCTTTTGGGAAAAGGATCTTTGTCTTTCTTTCCCAAAATACAATCGAATTTTTGCTGGTGACAATGTCGTGGAGTTAGAAATGAGGATGGCTTAGCTTTTCCTAGACAATTTTCTCCATAATTGTTGGCATTGAATGGGAGGAAGAGTGATACAGGAAACCAAGACAATGATGAAGGCAGTTTCAAGTTTTGGATCGGATGAGCTTCTGCCATGGTTATAGAATTAATGTTCTTAACGGTGCTTTTGTTGGGTGGATTGTCTACTCTCTTAGTAGTTTTATATGGTGGATTGCTCCAATGGAGTGGTCACTCTCACATATTTATTTAAGTTAATAAAAAATTTTAAACTATTGAGAAATAATTTGGGATTCAAAAAAGGGTATATACTATATCTAAAACTTAAAATAACTCAACTTGAAGTATATGTAGTATTTAGTTGTTTACAGTGCATTTATACCTGCATCTTTTGAGTTTTGATCTTTTAAAGTTGTTTTCCGAACAAATGTTGATAGAAAAGAACTAAATCAATAAAATTTACGAAATTTAAAACACTTAAATAAAAGAAAAAATCATTCAAAATATCCCTTACAATTCATTAAATGAATTTTTTTTCACTATTCACTTTTAAAGTAGTAACTTTATGTCCCTAACAAAATCAATTCAATAAAATTTGTTCCCAACATAAATTTTCAATCGCCTTTTACCTTGAATCCATCACGTGAACTATACATGGTCATATTTTGGGGGGCAAAAATATCAGATTCTATTTGAAATTAAACAAATGACTTTATTTATATTCTTTTTTACCCCTAAAAAATAGAATTTGATTCAAATTATATTCATATTTTCCCCTAAAAAAGTGGGATCTACCCTATTCATATTCATTTTTACAACTAAAAAAGTGAGATCCGAACTTGTAAATAAAAAATATCTTTATGCAGGTCACGTGATGATTTTCAGGTTAAAAAGTGGTCAAAATTTAAATTGGGACCAAATATTAATAATTTCAATTTGTAATGAACATGAAATAAATATTTTAAAAGTGAAGGATGAAAAATTCATTTGCTAAAATATGAGGGATATTTTGAAATTTTTCCTAAATAAAAGACAAACATTGAAATACTCACAATAAAAATAGTTGACTCATGGTCAAATTAATATTTAATTTGTGATAAATCACAACTCATGGTTGAGTTTTGATCCTTTATTTGGGAAAAGTTGCATTCAGTTTTGCAAAAGTAGCTTTCTAAATTTTTGATAGGGATAGATTATTGAAAGAAAAAAGATAAAAGACAAATTAGTTTTGGAAGAAGAAAAACGACTTTGTGTTCTTAATTGGACAAAAGCATTTTGGTTAGTTGGTATGATAGCTGAACCAGCCTGAAATAAAATTTTTTATTCATCAAGAAGACTTTTGACATGTTTAGAAATTGCAACTCCAATAATCTAGCCTCATTTTATTTTCTACTTTAGAGGAGATTATAACCCATTAAAGACTACTCAAATTAAACTCCAAATTGCAATGTTTTAAAACAATTTTCTTTTGAAGCTCTAAAGCAGCTTGGCAGAATTTTAGGAATTTTCTTTTGAAGTCCTAAAATTTGAAGTTTTTGTGCCTACAAGTTGAGATTGCAAATTGGAGCGAGCAGATTTGGCTCTCGGTATAACAAATACCCTATGCTGGCAGCCCATGACCCAGCTATGCCATCTGGTTGCTTGTTACCTACTGATGCAAAGATGAAGAAAATGAAAAAAATAAAAGATTATGAAGAAAAGAAGTAAAGGCAAAAATAAGAGATGAAAAAAGAAAATTACCTAGAATATCATTTTGACCCTTCAATATAAATAACATTATCAGTCAAGCCCCACAAGGGATTTCTCATTTGCACATTATCGAATGGTCTTTATCAGGAAAATAATGATCATACAATTTCTTGAATTAAAAGCTACCTCTTAATATTCATGAATTCATGATAGAGTTTATTAAAATTAGAACATAATAGGAAAAAGAAAAAAAAGAAAGACAAAAGCAAAAGCAAAAGATAAAAAAGAAACAAGAAAAAAGAAAAAAGAAAAAGGAAACAACCTAAACATGTAAACCGTCATTCTTTTTACTCATTTTCCTTTACCAACTTAAACATTGTAAGCCTTCTCTACCTTTTCCTCACGTCATTTCATGCACCAAGGGTCATATATAAGTGGTAGATCAGACCAAAGCCATTGATTACTGTCCTAAATTGATGAAAAAAAATTAATAAAAGAACAAGCATCAATATTCTTCAATTGATCTATTTACATAAGAAAGAAAAATAAATTAGCTTTTAATAAGATCAATAACAAATTCTCTCCAGCATAAGCGATACATAATCCATCTAGCGTGGATTAAGATTAATACATGCCCAAGGAAAAAATCATCAAGTCTCTAAAAGGCGTAGCTCAGAAGGGATAGAGGTCAGAATAGAACTTCCACGAACCCTTCGTAATAATCTTGCACTTGGTCCATGACAACAAAATTATGGACCCTTGCGGCCTCGCAAGGTCAAGAAAACTCAAATGAGATCGAGTGAAGTTCGAAAGAAGGGAGATACACGCGATAGGAATAAGCTCAGGAGAGATACCACCATAGTTCTTCTCAACTTGACTTTTGTATGCAAATCACCATTTCACCACCTGGATGAGAGCAGAAAATTAACACGATCGTGACTTTCATTAATATAGAGGCTTCGTGATAAAATGTAAAGAAGATGGTTTCTTGGTTTTTCTTAGTTTGCTGAGGAATTGCCATTGCAATTTGATATACATTAGGAAGGGTTTGGTGGCTATTTATAGACCAATTTGGGACTTCAGCAGCTTAGGCTACAATTGGTTCTTCAAGAAAATGTGGAATTGATGTGACAATTTCCCTTTAAATTGCAATAAATGGAGGAAGGCCAGCTTGTGTTCTTGATTTTAGAGAATGCCCATGACTGCTAGCTTTTGGACTTGAACAAATCTCATGTTTCATATCAATCAACTAAAGAAGGTTCTGTCAAACATTCTTTAATCGATTTCCTTGTAACGATGCACAATTGGCAGCAAGCCACGTAGAGGAGATGAGTTGGATTCGGCAAATTTGGTATTGATTGTGCAAATAAAAACATTAGCACCTTTTGGCTCCAAATGTTCCATCTAAATCAACCTTGCCAGTTGTTACGAGAAGAAGATGTTGTGATTTTATATTTTTCTCGTCAGGAAAATTGAGAGTTTTTGGTTTCCTTTTCTCAATTGGCATCACAATTGGCAGAAATTGAGGGGAAAATTATGTGCCTTGCGCATCATTGGCAGGAATTCACATAAAGGAGATGTGTTTAAGATTGGATTCAGCATATTTGGTAGTAAGTATAATACAAATTACAAGATGATCCACCACTTGATATTTAGAAGTGCCTATATTTGTATATATCACTTAGCCATATCACATTTTTAAAGTCATCTTTTGTAGGTAGACTCTAATAACATTAAGACTTTTGGGATCGAAATGTTCTGTTTAAACCACCTGTGTGTCAGTTGTAACCACAAGTGGAGTTTTCGGTTCCTTTTATTCTGGGATAGACACGGTTAATTACTCATTATCTAACTTCGACATGTTTGGCCTTCTGAGGTTATGAACATCTCCACATTTCATGAAACTTGAACTTCTTGTGTGCTACTCGAACCCTCAAAGAGCATGATTTTATAATGCGAATTCAAATCTCCAAACTCCCACTCTTGAAGAAGCGAGTTGCACAGGCAGTGGAAGAATTTATTTTGATCAAGTTATAGAACAAAAGTTGATAGAAAAACCTCAACCTCTCTAACCTCCGAAGTTATGAATCTCGAATTTAATCGTGACCTACAACTTAACGAATTAGCAAACTAAGACTTGTTGGTAGAACGATGTCACAATTCAACATGATCTTGAATTAATAAGTCAAAACTTGAACAAAGGAGTTACAACATACTTTGTATTAAAGAACGTTCCTAAGAAATAAGAAAGAGAAAACTCTCAAATTTTATTCATCATCTGACTTATTCTAAAATGTTACATAAGTTTGGCTATTTATAGGCTTACAATGACTCAAAAAAACCTACTTAAACTTGAAAACAATTTAACTAATTTCGTAACCATGACTGGACTAGAATAGGAAACAAACTAACTTAAATTGGTTCAATAATGGTCCACATGACCTTTAGCCATTTATTTAACCAAACTAACAACTTAATTAACTAATTAATCACCTACTATTTGTTGAAAATAGCAAAACACACATGGTTGGAATTTTTCAAACAAGCGACACATAATAGTTATACGTTAAAATAATGACAAACTATGGCAAAACTACTTCAAACTAAGGAAGGGATCTGGATTTGTTGAGTTTCAATGGATCAACCACTCTTTTATCTTGAATCATCTTTAGAATTTGATGTCATTGATCACATGTTCGTATCATTCCCCTCCTCTTGAAGGCGATTTGCTCTCAAATCGATAGATTGGAGAAAATACAACATTTTGGGCAACACCTTCATGCGAGCATGCGACGTTGCATGGCGCTTATGTAAGTGTAAGGAACTCACGAATAAATCTTTCAACCAAGGGATGTACCAATGTATCCGAAATTGATTGGAGCGCCACTTCACTCTGAGATGTTCACGAACAATCTCTATAACCACTCGTATGAACTCTTTGTCACGAATTGTAAATTCGACACCTACAAAAGAAATTAAATAGTAAGTACTTGTAGGTATGAAATCACTTGAAAACTTACCATTTGTATCTGCAAGATAAGGATCTTTATAGCGATACTCAAGTAGAATAGAAAAACTCGTAATCTAGTTATCCAAGGTAGTACAATCCATCACTAATTGATGTTTATGTGGCACATCTTTACAACTTTGCATATCTTGCATGGATGAAACTTAATAAGAATGGACAGTTTTGGAATCTACAAATGAAATAGCAAAGTTAGTATTGAACGAACCAAAAAATGGACAAAGAAAGATTGGAACAACATTATCAAAATTATAAGAAAGTATGAAACAAAACTCAAGTATAGTTACTCCCTTTGACATGGCAATTGGCTGATCAACAAGTAAACTATCCCTAATTTGAAGTTTGAACACATGTTGATAGCAAAACGAAACAACACTCAAGACTCCAATTCCGTGAAAGCTCTCTAACTCTCCAATGGATGTAGGAATGGAACAATTTAAGACCAAGACAATTGCACTTTGTTTAACCTACACAAAATAAGAAATAATAAACAAAGCAAAATTAAGATTGTTAGTAGACAGATAAGTACTCTCACTAATTCCCTCAATTTCTACAATCATACTTTCGATTTCAAGAAAACTCTCACTCATGTTCTCACTCAAGCACAATGCACTCTCTTTTCATTATCACTTCCCTCGACTTTTACTTCATGTTCACTCACACTTTGTACATTATTGAATTCGCTCTCAACTTCCTCCTCCCATTCCGCAGCTTCAATAATAATTTCTTCAAATTCAACTTCATTTTGTATGGGTTTAGATGGATTTTCATTGGCAACGGCATCCACAAAGTCCATATTAGAAGATGCCTAAGTATTGCATTCAGCTTTCTCCTTTACTTACTTCTCATGTAGTTGACGTTGGTAGATATCCCACCATGACTCCTCATGTGGCTCATTCTTAGATTTAGACATAGAAATTGTTAGAGAAATCTCTTCTTTCTTTCTTCGAAGTCGCCATTCAATTTTAATGACCATACTTACCACACCCCTCAACTTCATATGAGGTAGTACTTCAATGCAATCAACAATCTTCCTTTTCAATCCACTTAAAAATTGGTCAATAGTAGTGTCTAGATCTTCCTCGATCCCAACTTGCTTCATTAATGCCTCCATCTCTTCGAAATACTCAACCACAATCTTAGAACCTTGATTAAGTAAGTGAAATTTTTGCAGCAACTCTCCAAAGTAAGTAGGAGCATATCTTTTAAGTATTATCTTCTTCAATGCACCCCAAGTGGCAATTGAAGGTAGTCCATATAATCGACGTTCCTTCACAAATTGATTCCACCATGTTAAAGCATAATGATTAAAAGCACGGGTAGCTAATTTTACCTTCTCCTTCTCAGTATAAGATTGATGTTCAAAAAAGCATTCTACTTTCTTTACCTATGTCAAGCATGCATCGGGATCTTTAAAACTGCTGAAAGATGGTACGGATATTTTAGAATTAGAAGAACCAACTCCTCGATATCCTCTTAATTCCTTCTCATGACGTCACCAATCATGAATTGATAAGGTTCTCTACTTGAATATCTAGAGGTGGATCTTCCCATTCGTCCAAAAGTATGTATTTGAATCTGCAAGAATGGTTAGTGACAAGAAAGAAATTCCCTCACAACACTCCCTTACATGTATCCACTCACTCTCGTATTTACACTCAAGTAAGCACGCTCTATTAATCTCAGCACTCTTTCAAGTCCTTGATCACAATCCTTGAGACAAATTGAATTTGCTTACAATTCATCAAGAAGGCTTAACAATTCAATCAACACAATGGTAATGGTTAGGAGTTCAAGACGAATGGTTGTGACTTGATGGGACTTGACTTAAGTAAACTTGAAAATAACTCAAAAGATAGACAAAATTATACAAGAACAAAAGAAACAAATGGTTAGAATTAATAAAACATTGACTCTGCAGAAATTTGAAAACTTAGAGACTCTACCCAATTGAACTTGGTTGGAATTTGAAAGTTTAGTTTGATTAATTCTTGGATTCACTTTTGGAAAGTAAATTGCTGTTTTAAGAAACTTTCCTAAGTGTGATTCAAGCAGCTTAACAAACCAAATTGGACAAAGATTTATCTGACCAGATTTTGGCAACAATCCAAGTCAAATTAAGTTTCTAAATTCAAGACTATTTTCTTGTTTCCAAATTCAAGACTATGATCCATCCAAGAACTTGTTTCTTTCTTCTTTTCTTTCTCCTTTTTTTTCACGGATCAAATTCTTTTCTCTTGTTTTTTTTTTCTTTTTCCATAGATCAAATCAAGAAATAAGGATAGCTGCAATTCCAAATTCAAGAAGATGAACTAGGATCCTTTCAGAAATCACAAGATTTTGAAATTTTGATTCAAGATTTTCAAGAACCCAACTATGCAATATGAGAATTTCAAGAAAACACCAACCAACTATAGGACTCAAAAACAACAAGAGACAAACACAAGGCATGAATTTTTTTTTGTTTCGGGATGAGCAGTAACTGCTACAGTACGATGAACAGTATTGCTATAGTAACAATGTTACAATAATGATGCTACAGTACCAATTTTTTTTTTACTCAATAAAACATAAACAAAGATGACTTAACGAGAAACAAGAATTGAACAAATGATAACAAAGATGATCACATAAAATACAAACCCTAAAATGATGAACAGAATTTTTTTTTGAATTAGGTAGGGTTTGGTAGAAGAACAAAGAGGAAAACAAGAAAAAGAAAAGAATATTAACTTGGATCAAGAGCCGAACCATGCAAACTCGAATTTTCAAACTCCTGCTCTTGAAGAAACGAATTGCACAGGCAACGAAAGAATCTATCTTGATCAGGTTATATAACAAAAGTTGATGAAAAAATCTCTACCCCTCTAACCTTTGAAGTTATGACTTGAAGTTATGACTCTTGAATTTAATCATGACCCACAACGTAACGAATTAGCAAACCAAAACTTGTTGGTAGAACAGCGCCACAATTCAACGTGATCTTGAATTGATAAGCCAAAACTTAAACAAAGGAGACATGACTCATTTTGTATCAAGGAACGTTCCCAAGGAACAAGAAAGAGAAAATTCTCAAATTTTATTCATCATTTGACTTATTCTAAAACATTACATAAGTTTGGTTATTTATAACCTTACAATGATTCAAAAAACCTACTCAAACTTGAAAACAATTTAACTGCTTTTCTAACCCTGACTCGACTAGAATAGAAAACTAACTAATTCAAATTGGCTCAATAATGGTCCACATGACCGTTAGCTATTTATTCAACCAAACTAACAACTTAATTAACTAATTAACCACCTACTATTTATTGAAAATAGCAAAACACACATGGTTAGAATTGTCCAAACAAACGACACATAATAGTTACTCCCTCCGTCCCACTTTGATAGTCCCGTTTTCCTTTTTCGTCTGTACCAAATTGTAGTCCACTTTCCAATTGAAGAATGTAGTTGTATTTTAATTTTTCTAAAATGCCCTTATTCAATGTAAGTTGTTATTACTATAAACCTACCCCATTTAATGAGAGTTGATTCTTTTTTTACCATCAATTCAAGTTCCCATAAAGTTGTACTCTATTTAATATGAGGGTATTTTAGGAAAATAGCAATCTAAATTTACTTTTCCAACAAAGTTAACTACTTTTTCTTAAACTGTGTGAAAAAAGAAATTGGACTATCAAAGTGGGATAGAGAGAGTATAATCTAAAATAATGACAAACTATGGAAAACTACTCCAAACCCAGGAAGGAATCCGGATTTGTTGACCTTCAATGAATCAGCTACTATTTTATCTTGAATTATCTTTAGAATTTGATGCCATTGATCATATGTTCATATCATTTTAGTAACTTGAAGGCTCTACCGAGTGTTTTTTACTCCTGCACCAAGGGGGGAAGGGGGTGAGAGAGGGGAGAAAGAAAAGTTAGTCATCCAATTGAAGATTACTGAAGACTTAGAGCATAAAAAATATTGAAATTGAAGCATGACAAGTTGAAAATCATGACAAGTAAATCCATGAAGTTTTTATGGTAGTACTTATGGTAAAAAGTATTTTGAAACATCAAGGGCAGTAGTGGTAACACGGACCTTTAATTTGGTAATTGCGACTACATCATGTGAGGGAAAACTCACTCTTTAATTGGGTGATGGATAAGACAAATATGTCAGTTAATTTACTAAAGTTCCTAAACTTCTTCTAGAAGGAAAAAGTTCCTGAAATTCTTTTAAATATACTTAAACTAAATATATTTGTTTGTTATTATTCTTTATTTTATATTTGCTAAATATTTCAATAATTAAAATATATTTTATATATCCAAAAAATCATTTTATTGAAATGTATAACACATAAAGAACATAACTCAATACAAAGTTTTCACACAACCGCACAACTTATCATTCTATGAAAATTTTTATTGAAATGTATTATAACACATAAAAAATATAATTCTATACAAAGCTTTTAGTCCACTACATAACCTATTACATCATTCTATGAAAAATATTTCTTAGACTACCAATTGAGTAGTGATAAAGAAGAAAAAAATTTAAGAAACAAGCATTGAGTGATATTTGTAGCTTTTTTTCATTTTAATAGTGATCATCACAAAACAATTGCTCTTATCTTAAAAATTTTTTGTAACTGATATGATGTATATAATAATTTCGTAGGATATTGGTGTAACAATATAAAATTTGAGTTAACAATGACATAGTTAATTCTACAATTGCAACCAACTAGTGAAAATATGATTTTTTTTTTTGACAATAAAGCATTTGAAAGGACTTCTTACAGTTTACTTACAAATTTGCGGACCTAGTGCCTAACTATTTGCTATAAACAAGTGGTTGGCTTTCGGGGACCCAACTAGTGCCTAAGAAAGGGGAGGTCGTCCATTTGCTATAACAGAAGGAGTGGAATTTCTGTCTTTCATGGAGGAGGCTGGAGTATTTGATGTTGGCTTCTCAGGACCCAATTTTACATGGTCAAACAATCGACGAAGTAGAGCTCGGATTTCAAAGAGGTTAGACAGGTTCTTAGTCAACGGGGCATGTCTGGATCTTTCTTATAACATTTCTGTCCTTCACTTGGCTAGACATCCATCTGACCATTCACCGTTAAAGCTCTCATTTGTTGCTCAATCAGATGCTAAGCCGCGTCCATTTCGATTTTTGAATGTGTGGACGACTAAACCACAACTCTTGGAGGTGATAAGCCAGGCTTGGAATCAAGATGTCAATGGATCTCCGATGCGTGCTCTATGTTCTAAATTATTAGCAACAAGAAAAGCTATTCAGACATGGAACAAAGAACACTTTGGAAACGTGATCGATAATATGCGATCTGCGGAAATGGCGGTGCAACGGGCAGAAGAAGTAGTAGATCAAGATGATTCCGAGGAGTGCCAGATTGAACTCAAAAAGGCTCAGGCGGAGCTGAGACATGCATTATCAATTGAAGAACAATTTTGGAGGCAAAAGGCCAGGGTGAAATGGCTTCGACAGGGAGATACCAATTCAAAGTATTTTCATGCGATAGTAAGACAAAGACGGGCTCAAGCTATGATTTATCGTATCAAAAAAGCCAATGGTGTTTGGGTGGACAATGAAGCTGATATAGCAAGTGAAGCAACCACCTATTTCTCTAAACTTTTCTCGGATTCTTTGGGATCATCTGCAGATATGCTACACCTAATTCCACCTATGATTTCGGGAGAGGATAATGTGAAGTTGGAAGAAATCCCTTCAATTGAAGAGGTTTTTAGAGTCCTGAAGGCAATGGATGAAGAAAGTGCTGCTGGCCCAGATGGATTCACGGGAAAATTTTTTACTTTTGCATGGCCAGTCATCGCCCAAGATGTCTACAAGGCGGTACTCAGTTTTTTCTGTGGAGCAGAACTTCCTCGTTTCATCACCTCTACTTCAATTGTTCTAATTCCAAAGGTGCCAAATCCTCAAGATTTTTCTCAATTTAGACCCATCAGCCTATGTAACTTCTTCAACAAGCTATTATCAAGGATCTTGGCAGACAGAGTGGCGGAAATATTGCCAAAAATTATTTCTCCCCAGCAGACAGGATTTGTGAAGGGTCGTAATATAACCGAAAACTTCCTACTTGCACAGGAGGTGATATCGGGTATGGCGAAAAAGAATAGAGGTGGTAATGTGGTTATGAAACTAGACATGTCTAAGGCATATGACAGAGTGGCATGGGGTCATATTATCAATGTTCTGAGAAGGTTCGGTTTTGGTGAGAGATTCATTGATATGGTTTGGCGACTGATTTCTAATGTCTGGTTTTCCGTCATTATAAATGGATCCTTATATGGTTTTTTCAAATCTTCGAGAGGACTCCGTCAGGGTGACCCATTATCACCAGCATTATTTATTATAGGGGCAGAGGTGTTATCTAGAGCACTGAATAATCTTGTCATGCAACCAAGATTTGTGGGTTTCAAAGTTCCATATGGATGCCCGTCTATTACTCACTTGGCATTTGCGGATGATGTTCTTATTTTTGCAAATGGATCCTCATTTTCCCTGAAGGCTATCATGAAAGTGTTAGATGATTATCAAAGATGTTCGGGCCAATTAATAAATGTACAAAAAAGCTGTTATCTAGTTCATCCATCTGTATCAATGGCAAGACGACGGCTGCTTGATCGCATTTCTAGGTTTGCCCGCAAGTCATTTCCAGTACGCTATTTAGGGTTTCCGCTCTACATTGGAAGATGCAAATCATCTTATTTTGGAGAAGTTTGTCACGCAATACTAGCAAGGATTCTGTCTTGGAAATCAAGGTTACTTTCCTTTGGAGGAAAAATTATTCTAATCAAGCATGTATTATCATCAATACCAGTTCACCTAATGTCAGCTGCAGTTATTCCCAGTTCGGTGTTAAAAACTATAGAAAAGGCATGCTCGGCATTCCTGTGGGGATCCTCACCCGAGGAGTCGAAGCTTCATTGGATAAGTTGGCCTCAATTGTGCTATCCAGTTGAGGAAGGGGGAATTGGATTTCGGAGATTATGTGACGTCTACATAGCCTTTTCCTCCAAGTTATGGTGGAAATTCCGAACAGAATCATCACTGTGGTCAACCTTCATGAAAGCAAAGTATTGTAAATGTCTGCATCCTTGTCAGGTAGAACTCAGGCCAACGGATTCGGCAATTTGGCGAAGGATGATCAATGTGAGCAGACAAGTGGAACTCTCAATATTATGGGTGGCCAAATATGGGGCGTGTCATTTTTGGTACGATAACTGGTTGGGGAGTGGTGCATTGTTTCTAAAGGTTCCGGTTATCCCAAATTTGACGTTCCGAAACTTCGTAAGCAACGGCCATTGGGATTTGAACCTTCTTTACCATACATTGCCAAAGGAAATTGCTTATTCCATTTCAGAACAAATGGCCCCAGAAGAAGGAAGTATAGCTGAAGTCATTTGGATGCCCACAACAACTGGAAATTTCTCTCTACACTCAGCTTTTGGGGATATTAGGCAGGCCCGACCCACGTCTATGGTATTTGCTTCCATTTGGCACCCTCGGATACCTGTGAAAGTTTCATTTTTCATGATGAGACTTCTTCTGAGGAGAATACCGACACCGGATAAGCTTCGTAAATTTGGTTTCCATTTGCCGTCAAAGTGCTTTTGCTGCACTGAGGCTTCTGAGGAGTCTATTGAGCATTTATTCTCCAATGGACACATTGCGTCATTACTTTGGAATTATTTTGGAGGGTTATGTGGAATAAAATTCTCAGGATCTTTTCTACGAGCACGCATAGTAGATTGGTGGTTGTTTTCACAGGATTCTGAGTTACGAAGGCTTATTTGTCGTATTCTTCCTAGTGTAATTTGCTGGCAGATTTGGAAGGCAAGGAACAAAGCAATGTTTGAGGGTGTCCAGATGCAATCATCAGCCATTCGCCAAGCCATCTTCTCAGAAGTCCAATCCATGGTAGGAATACATTTTAAACAACTGATAAGACTACAATCTTTTTGTCAATTGTATGATTGGTCAAATGCACCTGGAGGTACAGTTGTATATCAAGGTATCCGCTGGGAAACCAAAGAGACAGGGAGGTATACTCTTAACACGGATGGATGTGCTAAGGGTAATCCAGGAATAGGTGGAGGTGGGGGCATACTCCGGGATTCCACTGGATTGCCAATGATTGGTTTTTCGGCATATCTGGGAGAAACTACATGTCTCCGTGCAGAGGCTTGTGCTCTTCTTATTGGTCTTCAGATCTGTATACATAAGGGTTTTGGAAACATATGTGTACAATCAGATTCATTGGTTTTAATTGGGATCATTCAACGTCGTACTCAATGTCCGTGGAAAATTCGAAGATACGTCAACCAGATTTGGCAGTTATTAGATGATCCATCTAGATTCACGCACTGCTATCGGGAGGCTAACACAGTTGCTGATGCTTTATCTAATGTGGGTATATCTCATCCAGATAAACAAATTGAGATTTATGACACCTTCAGTACATTCCCAAGGTTGCCTCGTGGGGCAATCCGTTTGGACAGAATAGGGATACCTTCAATTAGAAAAATGAGGATTATGTAAGAGGAATATTTTGTTATATTTTCCATGAATAAATAAATAAAAAAAATTTTGATAAAAAAAAAAAAAAAAAAAACCTCAATCATATACATATCTTGAGTAGAAGTTTCATCAAGTTTCTTCTCCTTAAGGTTGTTAAGGTAACCCTTACAGTTACACTTCCAATATCCCTCTTTGTTACAATGGAAACATTTGCTGTTTGCCTTGTACTTCTTCTCGTCCACAGCTTCGAACGGTTTGGTTACTTGGTTGTTCTTCTTGGACTTTGACTTAGAACTTCTAGTCTTAGGCCTAGACAAACTCGAAGAAACCATTAATACTTGGCCCTTATCCTTCTTAAAGTTGGCCTCAGCATCCTTGAGCATATTCAATAGCTCGGGTAATGTACTTTTCAATTTGTTTGTGTAATACGTTAACACGACATATGAATATGCATCAGATAATGACTGTAAGATTAGGTCAACATTTAACCCATGATCCATAACAAACCCTAATTGGTTTAATTTTTCAATATAGCCCATCATCTTTAACATGTGTGCAGTCACTAATGTGCTTTTAACCATCCTACACCTGAACAGTTCTTTAGATCTCTTGGTTCTAGACCGTGCACTAAATAACTCTTGTAGGTGCATTATCATGTCAAAAGCATTCATATGTTCATGTTGCTTTTGCAACTCGGAAGAAATGGATTTTAGCATGATTCAAATTACTGTAACATTGTCTACATAATGTTTGTTGAATCATTCTATTTCATTAATTGGGGCATCACGTGGTGGCAGATCCAAAAGGGGAAGAGGCACATCAAGGACATAGACAATTCGCTTATGCTTGAAAACAATTCTGAAATTGAATTGCCGGTCCAACAAATTGGGAGCAATTAATTTGCAATTATCGAGAATAGCGTGTAAACTCAAAGTAGTAGTCATTCTACAACAAAGTAAAGATAGAATAAGAATTGCTGTTTATGCAAAACAAAAAGCAAAGCAAAATGACATAATGGGCTAGGACTTCATTTTAGTTATTTTAATCTTCACTGAGGCAAACAAGTCAAATAACTAAAACAAGTAGGTACTTATTACCAATTATGACAATTGTAACTTCTAAATAGTTGAGTTGTCAACTCTTGACAAGGCACATCTTATGTGTTTCCCAACCTTTGCCTTTGCAACATACAACCTTATTAAATAAAAAAAAATTTACATAGAGAATTTCAAGAAAAAAGTAGGACTGCAGGTCCTATTTCAGAAAATACCAATAATCCAAACTATCCATACATTCACCATACACAATCACATTGGTCGTAGTCGATAATCATCCATCATGCATTCATGTAATACTTTATTAAATGAAAGCATAAAATTTATTTAGCTCTAATCATATGTCATCATATGCACAAGCCTTTAATCTAAAAAAATTTCAATTCAAGAGGTTTAAAAATTAGTTGAATGAAATTCAAGTGATAATTTCTTTTGAAATTTCAAAATTAAGTAATGGAACTTTTGGTAACTCTAATAATCTGGAAATCTACTTTTATTCATAATAAAATATAGTTATAGTTTTCAAATTGTTTAGAAGAACCAAACTAAAATAAAATTAGAAACCTTTATTCCTTAGGAAATCCTATTTCTTAAGAAATCCTTGTTAGTTTCTAATTTTACTTTAATTCCTTTTGTCATCAAATTTTCAAAAAACTATTTGTTTTCTAAATAACACTTTTTATCATTTAGTGACAAAAATTTTGGATCAAAATCATGCCCGAATTTTTGACAAGGATTATGCCAAAAAAATTTTGTTCATTGAAGAACACATAAACACATCTTCTTCTTACAAAAAAATTTCTAGCAATATCAATCCATAAAAACCAGCCAAAATTATTATTAAAAAAACCAAAATTTGTACCTAATTAATTATCTTATAATTAACCATAATTGCTGAATTGACAATTTCATGCAACCAAAAATTTGATTCGATGAAAAATCTAATTTTTCATCAAATTTTCAACCATGAAAGTTGTTCAAATTTTTTTCTGGAACTTTAGACAACTTAAAAATCTTATTTTTATGATAAAACAAATTCAATGAAAACTTACTATTTCACAAAATTATCCAACAAAAACTTTTTTAAAATTTGAAACCTTTTTCCAAATTTTAATTTTTAATCAAAGTAGTAATTTTTAAATAACTCTTGAATTGCATACAATTTAATCTAATTTAACATATATGACAATTAAATAAACAAATCACATTTTTGTATTAAGGATGGCTTTGATATAACTATAAGAAATCTTAGAAATAAAAGCAGTAAAAAATTTAAAAAATTTACTGTTCAAAGGACCTTTAGCCTTGATAAATCATATGCAACTAAAAGGGTATTCAAGTGTATTACCTCAATCAACAAAGCAATACAGGAAAAATAGGAGCGTTTGATATAGAGGGAGGTGAGAGATCCACATGGCTGCTCAAACGTTCGGCATCTTACGGTGATCCACACGAACCCTTTGGTTAAAATCTCTTAGGCCGAATTAGCTTGTGCTAGATTTAGTGCTAACTAATACTTAGACAATCACACACGACAAATGGCAGAGAAAAACTTGTCCAAATTTAGAATTAGGGTTTCAGCAAGAGAGAAAGAGAGAAAAGGACCCATTTTTCCTTTTCTTTCTAACTGAAACCTATGACTTAATTTCTCTCAAATTTTCCAGCAAAAAATTTCACCAAATATTGTGTGTCAATTGCCTTGCTAGCAAAAACTTAAGAGGGTATATATAGACAAAGAGATTGACCCAATCCTAATGAAAATTTGAAACTAGTTTCCTATAGAATTGGTTTCCTTACCCCAATACAACTCATTGTATTGGAAGACTCAACCGTAATTGCAATAAGTCTCTCAAGTTTAATTTGCCTCGTACATTAAACTATAAATTATAAAACTTATCTTTCAAATTCTTAATTGAAATCCATTTAATTCATCGAAAGAAATTCTTAATGTGTGTGACCTATTAGGTTCTAAAATATGTTAGTAATAAGAATGAGTTATAGTTCTTAATTAACAAGAACTAAATTAATTTAAACTCTTTTGATTTATCATTAATTTAACTAATCAATCAACTTGTTCTTATAGATCAAGACTAGGGGAAAAAGCCCGCGCCATGCACGGGAGTTTAGTACATATAATTAAAGATAGTTAATAATTATTATTTAGTATTTTGTAGTATAAGAATTGAAGTATGACAATTTTATTATTTGATATTAAACAGAAAAATCGTAAATTACATATTGAGTCAAAAAATATAATATGCAATGAAATATAATTATAAAATACGATTAATCACTTTGCGTCTAATCTAATAGAATAAAAGATCTACTTATATCTGCTCATGCATTTTAGGGATGTTAAATTTTATCGTTTAGTTTGAATTTGATCTTGATATGAAGGCAATCTACCTCATTATCTTGTCATATAAGTGAGATTTGAAAAATTAGCATACTTGAAGAAATCATTGCTAGTGGAATTTCGGTTCTTGCAAGCCAAATTCTTGGATTTATATTGATTCCAAGGACATATCATCATGAAAGCTCCACATTGACAAATCAATCAATTATGATTTATTGTATGATTTAGGACATATAGCAAAGCATCTCCTTCTCGATAGGGGTTACAATCACAAAACATCACTTTTTGACTTAGTTGCAAAGATATACAATAACTAACACGCTAATCTAGATGAATAATTACCTCAAAAAAAGTACTAAAACATCTTAATCCACTCAATTCAAGAAAACAATTAAAGTAATGAAGTACATACTTTAGATTTGCAGCCAAATAGTTTTAAGTAGATAGTTAAACATATTGGCAAATCAAATGAAGTGAAAAATTGCCTAAATGGAATCATCAATAAAGTAGCAAATGATTTGAAAATTACCGTAACTAATAGTTAAAACAACAAAAGAAGTAGATGCAATCTATTAATGAAAAAATTTATGATGACAAACTTATTCTAAACCACAAATAACAATTAACAAATGTGATCTCCTCCCTATCAAGCCTATCTAACATGGGCAATTGAATTAAAACACTAAAAAAAGTATTGCACATACAACTTGCAAGATTACAAATTTCTTACAACCAAAAAAGTAGATTAGCTAAAGAAAACATATCTATTGAGAAAGATGTTGCAAAATGGGAAAGAGTAATAGCTAATATAGCAACATCTGAATTCAATAGACTACATGATTGTAGTGGAACAAAGTTATAGGTAAATGAAATGAATTTGAATAGATGGGGTTACTATGGTAACGGCCAAGAAACCAAACTTCTCTACTAATCATCATTAATTGTGTCTTAACATCTATATATCATAAGTTTGCAAATAACTGTTGAGAAAGGCTTTAAGAAATTAAGAGACTTGGATGTTAATACAATTAAATGATTAAAAAGATTTTTATGTAATTCCACTAAAACACAAGCTGAATTCAATTGTACCTAATATTTAATTGGATATCGAATACTGTCACATGTTAAACTTACCCATAGCTTTAAATGTCTGAGAGGACATTTAAGTAATTATAAAAAAAAAACCAAATCAACTATAATGAATTCATATTCAATACTCCAATTGCACTTCAAATACTCTCATATTCCCAAAATAGCCCATCCTTGTGGTTGAAATCTTTGCCCTAAACTCATTCTTATATAGTATAAGGATTTGCACCTAGCAATGTATCATGACCACCCAAGTAATGAGAAAAGTCAAGCGGATGATTTCACTTTTCAATGAACATTTACCTTGTAATTAATATCCTTTTACCACACATCTCACATTAATCAAGGAATAAGTCGTGCCAATTCCATTATGTGATTAATGTTCTTTTCTTATACCAAATATATAACTCCTAAAAAAACAAGTACTTAGAAACACTTTTCTAAGATTCTTTCACTTAGTACTAAGATTTCTTGAGTTATATTTTTACAAGTGGTCATAAATGAGATAACTCCTCTTTCATAAGAGTTAGTAAATCCTTAAGGATTATTCACTACCCTTCCGTACTTCAAGTATACACCTATATGTTAATGTTTTGAGCATTCCCTTTTACGGGAGCAAACATATAACACATGGTATAACTATCCATACTCAAGGTATGATGATAGTCCTAAGTCAAAGAATCACTTATATAAAACGTTATTTAAAGATTAATTCCTTTTGGCACAAAAGAAATATCTATACGGATCAATCTAATGAACTTGATCATACTATTAAGCACTCATATACTAGTTTAGGTGTCTCACATGCTATAGTAGATAAGATCTACTACTTCCCTAATAGAAGCGGCATAATATATGCTAGTCAAACCATATTAACAATGTCCCACTCTTGTTAATATTTTGACTAGAGATATTTAAGAATAAACTTTATATTTAATCAAATGAACCTCACCGTTGCAGCACTTATGATTTCATTGATTAAGTTTATTCTGAGAACTTTATCATACAAGCATAAATATATACAAGCAATCAATATGATAAAGATGTCATTTATTAATGCATAAATAGTTCAAATACATAAAAAATTCCTAAAATTGATTACCTTTAGGGCATACATACTTTCAATATTTATATTGGAGTAGTTCACTTCTTTAAGGTTCCTTTCTTTGTTTATTATTATGTTTTTTGGTATTTATGGTGTTTAAGCAAGTTACACTATCCTTTCACTCTTTTTCCTTTTTGTTTTTTTTTTGGAATACATGAATACCAAATGGAGCATATTGCATCATTATTTCTTGCATATGGAATAATGGAAGAGGATAGTCAACAAAATTTGAATCCTGCTTTTATTAGAGAATGCAATACCCACAGCATGAAAAAACTGAAGACACTATGGTGCGAACTATTCTGTGGGAGGAGGCGTACTGATGCGTAATACAAACACAAATGAATGGCAAACCTTTGTCAACATGATCACAGTATCCTTTGCCATTGTACATCTGCTTGCAAACTAAGGGATAGGTTTCAATATCATGCTCAGAACATATATTAGGTATAAACTTTCTGCAAACAGGTTCTTGTGCATGGATATTACCTGCTGATGCACCCAAAAAAAAAAAAAAACATACGCACATTACGGATGAACATGTTAAGTAATTTGAAAACAAAAATAAAAACCTAATTAGTCTAACTGAATTTAATATTCAATTACGAATATTTTACGGCGTGCACATGCAAAAATTATTTTCTGAACTTTGGTTAAAAAGAATAAAAAAGAGGACATAACCAAATTAAGAGAAATGAAGTACAAGATAACATGTATTTATAAATTGAATAATGCACGTACCTACAAGAACAAGAGCAAGAACACGGATGGAAGCATAAGACCATATCTATAAGTAAGGTATTTCGTGTAAGAGCTTTTTATCTATGTGAATCATGGACAACATAAATAAATGCAATCCTACGATATTATTTATAGTTTACATCAGTGTTGTTAGACTCGGACCGGACTGGCCGATTCGACTGAACTGATTTGTAGTATCAAACTGCTTTGGTCAAAAACCAGTCAAAATCATCAAAAATTGGCTAAACCAGTGACTCGATTCGACTTGCTGACTCAGTTCTCAAACTTTTCTTTTTTCTTTTCCCCAAACATAATTTGAGTTACCTAAAATGTAACACTTCCATTTATTAATTGCAATAAGAAAACGTCACCCATTTAGTGTAAATATCAAAATCACTTGTTTTTCTAAATGATCTCTAAATCAATATGTTTTCATCCTTATGATCTCATTAATTTAGCATCAGTGATTCCAACTTGCATTAATTTGTTTTAATTTAGTTTTTCAAGTAGTTTTGGAGAATGGACATATTTTAATCATGAATTTACATTTTAAATATAATTATTAGGTATATATTTGATTGCAAGTCTAATATTTTTGGAACATTTTTGATGATTGGCCAAATATAACCAAGAACTTAATTTCAATATTTCTGAAACTTATAAAAATATAAATAATTATACCATCATGCTGACGTCAGCAGATTTTTTAGAACGGTTCGACTGATCCTACCAGTTGACTCTTGACCCATTAATTTAGCTGAATCGTTATCCGGTCTAAGTTTAACAACATTGGTTTACATTAGAGAAAGTTCCTTTGACAACAAGAAAATTGATTTCTTCCGTACATGAAAATAGTTGCCATATGTGCATAAGAAAAATTGGAAAATAATTTAATTCCCTAATGTAAGATGGTTGATTGATTGAAGATTCCAATAATATAAATGAGGGAGTACCAAATTAGTGCAAGTCTTAAAAGAGCAAGACTTATATAAATGGCATTAGACAAGCAACTTTCTTAAAAACGTGAAGGTTTCCTTAGCTTGACTTAGTTGTAAAACCTATGCTCAATTTTGCGTTCAGAATACGGAATCCTACCCTACCAGGAGTTTTGCACATATAGAATACAAAATAGAGGGTAAAGCGCCCACTGACACACCAACTTTTCGTGGTTAAGCTCCTACAAAATGCAAAAGGAGTGTAAGCTAAAGCTAAAGCTCCCAATTAGTCAAATATTAAATATCTAACCAAAACTTTATAAAAAAAATTCAACTATTAAATATCTAACCAAAATTACCAAAAAAAGAAAGCTAATATGCCTTAAGGGGTAAAATGAAAATCATGATACTTTATATTTGGCTTGGACTTGGATGGGCCTTTTAGGATAACAAAATTTGTGAATTGAGAAGCCTAATAGACACATTTTAAAACTTGATGGACAAAATAAGATCATTAATGATAAAAGTTGATGGAATATTGGGTCATTTACGTCTTTTTGTCTGATTGATTTGGTTCCAAAATACAAGCTGTGTATCAAAACAACTCTTAAATTCTAAGGTTTCTATATCCACAAAAGAATTAGCGCACGTAATGTAACAAACAAAAATCAAAAAAGAAAAAAAGAAACAAACTCCACCTTGTAGGGTAAGAAGATGAATGATAGAGAGAATTTTGGGCTCTCTGCAATCAAAGTGGTGATTTCAAAAATGTAATAATGGGAGATTGGTTGATTTAAAAGTGAATGGATAAGATTAAGTATAGGTCACAAATTTCAGTTACTAATAAAAAAATTTTTGCTTTTGCACGTTATTGTTTTAACATGTGTATGTTATTTTGGTATCTACGCCTAATGTGTTAGTGCAAGCATTTTTTTCTTTTACATTTATAATTGGAATAATAGCGGTGAGCAGTTATTAATCCCAATCTGGATAGAAATCAACAAAGAGGTTATATTAACAAGTTATTGTTAAACTAATGGGTGAATCATTCAACCAGTAGATTATTAAAATATAATTTGTGATTAAAATAGTGTTTTGAAAATCAAGCCAAATTGGCTTAACTAGTTTCATTCGCAATGGAACTTTTGTCCCACTCCATGTACCAATCTCTGTTTTATTTTTTATTAAATTGCTTTTTCTCTTTCATAAACATCATATTTTAGCTCTTTTTTGTTTTCTTTAGCTCCAATAACTATTAATTGAATAAAAATAAATATAATAGTCTAAAAAAATACATAATAGAAAATTAAAAAATACAGCAGAAAATTCATAAAAAATCTCATTTTTATGCATTTTGATTTTTTGGATTTTTAAAATTTTCTATATTACTCAGGTAATAATTATTGGATCTTAAGGAAACAAAAATGAATTAAAATATGATGTTTACGAAAAAAAATATTAATATAATAAAAAGTATGACAAAAGATCTATTGTGAGTTTAATTGTGACTTGTAATGGCACTAGTGTGACTCTCGATTAAATATGGAAGGTTAAAAATTTGGTCAAGCTCAGTCAGGAACTAATTGAACCAATCAAAACCACTTAAAACTAGACCATTTAATCGATTTCTATTACATTTTTTTAAAAAGATAATTCAGTATTTTCCAAAGTATTTAATATTTAAAAAATTTTAAAATAGATCAAATGTTTGACCCTAATTGTTGAATTGATTGAACACGATAAATTTTGAAGTGAAAGCACATCCGGCCAATCACTTATCCTGTTTAAAAATAATGCCTTTAAAAGCTAGTTGGTTATGAATGTATCAATGCGCAAAACTAGGTCAGGTATCATCGTATTGGTGCCCATTCTCGATGGATGATAGTAGGATTCATCTATTCAAAAGGGGGCCGAAATTCTGATACAGACATAAACTTGTACTATTTACACCAACCACGATGCATCATTTTTTTTTTTTTTTTGTAATAAAGAGTTTGGGAGGGTTTTTTTGGCTCTAGTCATCACTAGTCATCATCACAGGTTAGAACATGCATACTCTCGGAACAATAGATCATTTATAGGGGTTCTTACAAATCGACTATCAATACAATTTTCATATCGATAGTGGGATTTAAACACATGACCGTTTAAAGTTGCATTTAAACCGACATCTTTTTATCTTTTAAAGTTGTTTTCTAAACAAATATTGATAGAAAGAACTAAATCAATAAAATTTATAAAATCTAAAATACTTAAATAAAATATAAACATTGAAATAAACACAATAAAAATAATTGACTCATGGACAAATTAATATTTAATTTCTGATAAATTTTAACTCATGGTTGAATTTTAATCCTCGAATGGGGAAAAGTAGTTTTCAATTTTGTAAGAGCAGTTTTCTAAATTTTGATGGGGGTAGATTATTGGGGAAAAAAAGAGAGAAGACAAATTAATTTTGGAGGAAAGGGAATGACTTTGTGTTCTTAATTGGACAAAAGCTTAGTTTTTGGTTAGTGGCTACGATATTGATAATTGAACCGGCCTGTAATAGAAAATTTTTTTTTGATTCGTGAAGAAGACTTGAACCAACTTAGAAATTGCAATTCCAGCATCTAGTCTCATTTAATTTTCTAGTTTAGGATAGATTACAACCCATTCAAGACTACTCAAATTATACTCCAAATAGCAAAGTTCTAGTACAATTTTCTTTTAAAGTTCTAAAGCTGCGTGCTAGAAATTTAGGAATTTTCTTTTGAAATATAAAGGTTTTTGTGCTTAAAATTCGAGATTGCATATTGGAGCGGGATGATTGGCTCTCAGTATAACAAATACCCTATTCCGCCAGCCCATTACTCAGCTTTGCCATTTGGTTGCCTGTTCTACGGATGCAAAGCTGAAGAAAATGAAAAAAAAAAAAAAAGAAGGAAAGATTATGAAGAAAAGAACCAAAGGCAAAAATAAGTGACAACAAAAGAAAATTAGCTAGAATATCAGTTTGACCCTTCAATATAAATAGGGCAAATTACATTTTACCCCCTATGGTTTAGTATTTTTTGTACATAACCCTCCTATGGTTTCAAAAGCTATATATAACCTTCTCATAGTTTGGATTAAAGTACCAAAATGATCAAAATGATTATTCGTAACGAAACCTTTAAAAATATCGAAATTACCCTTATTTAAAAATTAAAATGACTGAAATGATAAAAATATATAAACATAATATACATGACGCAGTAGCCCCATATGATTTTATATTTTACCATATAACCCCCTTATAGTTTAATGTTTTATCATGTAACCCTCTTATGCTTTTTAAAATATAAACATAACCCCCATGTTATTAATAAAAAAATTTTAACTTTACATAGGGGTATTTTTGACATTTTAGGTGACTCTGTTATGGATTGCAAATTCCGGTACTTTGACACTTTAATTCAAATTATGAAGGGGTTATGTATAGATTTTGAAACTATAGGAAGTTATGTACAAAAATATTAAACCATAGGGCGTAAAGTGTAATTTGTCCATATAAATAACATTATTAGCCAACCCCTGAGGGGGATTTCTCATTTGTACACAATGGAATGGCCTTTATCAGCAAAAACATGTTCATACAATTTCTGGAATTAAAAGCTTGCTCTTAATATTCATGACTTCATCATAGAGTTTACTAATAAATAGAATATAATAGGAAAAAAAAAAGCAAAAGTAAAAGAGAAAAAGGAAAAATCCAACCTAAAGTAAACCTGTAAACCTTCCTTCTTTGTTATTTTCCTTTACCAACGTAGATAATGCAAGCCTTCTCTACCGTTACCTCGTATGTCATTTCATGCACCAAAGGTCATATATATTTAGTAGATTAGGCTAGAAATGGCTAACAGGCGGGATGAGGGGCAATTGGATAGGACTTAAATAATGAGGCTGGAAAATATGAGCTTATGTCCAAGCAGTCCCGTACAGGTCATGGGACCAATATGTAGGGGGGCCAGGGACTAAAATGGGTTAATCCTATTTTGATACCTCTCAAATACTTAGTAAATTTGATTATGCCTTTTTTTTTGGGTATATCTCTTCTCTCTTTACTTATAAAAGAAGTCTATATACTTCTCTCTATTCCTCATGCAATAATTTCTCAAAATATATATATTTTTTGAATTTCATTTTAGTCTTTTGCTTGAATTGTTGAACCCAAAAAATTAATAATATTATTAATTTGATAGGCGAGTATAAAGAAAATATAAATGAGTTGCATCTAATCACCAATTTTAAAAAAAATTACTATCATTATTCTTTTTAGTGTTATACCAACTAGACTTAATTCTTTTTTATTTAAGTATCAAAGTATTTTACTTATAATACCAAGAGAAAACAGTCGGGACAGACTAATATCTTCAAATAATTTACCGGCTTTAGCAACAATCAAAAGGATAAAACAAAAAAGAATAGTAAAAAATTCATCACACTAAAAACTTGAACGTCAAAGAGAGTCAACCTATGATATTTACTTCTATTAGGAAACACAAGTGAGAGCATTGTAGACTAGCATCTGTAACGTATTAATAAAAGATGGAAACGGGAAAATCCATTATTACAAACATAGAATCAGAGGGAACGGAACTAAGGGTGCGTTTGGTTCTACAGAATTGGAATTAAATTAGAATTGAAATTCTATAGAATTGGAATTCCAAATCATTGCAATTCTTTTGTTTGGAAAATGCATAGAATTGATATAGAATTTATTTGGAATTCCAAATTCTTTGTTTGCATGAGAGAAGAATTCATTAGAAATTAGAATTGTTTTCACGAAACATTTGCTTACATAAAATTTTTCTTTTTTTCTTTTTTATATAATAATTTCTTTTTTTCTTACATTTAGCTATTTTTTACTAAAAATTTAAAAGAAAAAACCAATTTGTACCTTTAATAATTTATTTTTTCTTGCATTTAGCTAATTGTTACTCAAGTTTTAAAGAAAAATGCAAATTACTTCCTTTTTTTGCAAAATATCAGCCAAAACCCCAAAACCAGCTAAGACATTCCGACAAAAATTACAACCAACACTGACGGTAAAAATAGAAAATATTGCAACAATAACAATATAAATCGACACCTGCATATCAAGAACAGAATACTTATGCAAAATTGCTTGCTTAAAGTTTTAAACAACCATCATAGAGACAGAGGTTATATACACTGTAGTGGAAAAAGTAGCCATCATTTCTGGCTACTTTAACATTGAAATGGTTTGTTAGCAATCGAAACGTTTGGCCTCTAGTAGCAAGACCATTTCTAGCCAATTGGTGGTCTCTTGGCGTCTGAAACCTTTGAAGGAACAACATTTGGGGGCATAGCAGGTGGCAGTGGAGGCAGTTTTCTGATGCATCTTCCACTTTAGAATCCATCTTCCACTTTAGGATCCATCTCTAATTAACCTGATTTGCAGAGAAGAAATGTAAGTTTGATCGTATACAGAGACAATATATCTGCATGACAAGCAGATTTGCACACAATCCTACAGGGAAATGATTTAGTGACTTATAGGGCATATGCTTTGGAAATCAGAATTTACTTCGAACGTACAGCCCAATACTGATATAATCCATGACTGCTATAATGAAAAATGCAAATTACTTCTTGTTTTGCAAAATACCAGCCAAAGCCAGTTCGTATTTTAGAATCTTCCTTTCGAACTGAAGAACCCAGTTCGAGAAAATCAAACAGGGCTAAGGAGAGAGCACTTGGAGGGGTGGCAGGAGTGGTGAAGGGTAGAGGGATGGCCGGAGGAGCAAAGGGCAATGGGGGAGACGGTGGTGGGAGAGGCAAAATGTTAGGGTTGAGGTGGAAGCGGCAGCGGACAGCAGAGCAATTGTGCTGAGGAAAAGCGGTGAATTAGATAGAGAGAGGGACACGAATTAACTTGACCCGATTTTTATATTTTACCCACGTTGGATCCGCGTGTAGACCCGTTTTTAAGGGTTTAGATGTGGAATTGGAATTAGAATTCTTTTGATCTGATAAAGAATTCAACTCATGGAATTGGAGCCTCCTGGAATTAGAATTCAATGCTAATTCTATGGAAAAGGCAGCATCCAAACACAAGAATTAGAATTGGGGTTCCAATTCCAATTCTAAACCCCAATTCTATGGGGTACCAAACATACCCTAAGAGAAAATGATGGAAGACGATGGTAATGGCAGCTAAAAAAGAAAAAGAAATTTCTCTTAAGGAAAAACTATAGATTAAAGATATTAAGAGTAGAGGAAAAATAAAATTATTTGTTACAAAAACCCAATAGATTGGGTCCCATGAGACTCCCAAGCAATACCCTAGTATGCACATTTTTGTTGGCATATTGTTGGATTTAGTCCCATTTAGGCCCAATCCCAAATATCTTAAACCCATCCCCCCCAATTACCTTTAGACATGGGAAGCCCAATAGAGTTTGGGATCATTTGTGACCGTTAGATCAGACCTAATCCATTGATTACTAACTTGATAAAAATTTAATAAACAAAACAAGCTTTAATCTTCTTCAATTGATATTTTACATAAGAAAGATAAATAAATTCACTTTTGATAGCATCAATAATTAATTCTCTTTAGTGTAACCTATACATATCCATCCATCATGGATTAAGATTAATGCATATCCACAAAATTAAAATCGTCAAGGCACTAAAAGGAATGTATGGCTTAGAAGGGATACAACCCAAAGAGGGTTTTAGTTCCTTTTTTGTAGCCACTGAGCCAAAGTTCAATGGTTTTACTCAGAAGGATAGAGGTCAAGGTAGAACTTCCACAAACCCTTCATAATGATCTTGCATTTGGTCTGTGACAACAAGGTAATGGACCCTCACGGCATGATTAGGTCAAGAAAACTCAAATCGGAAAACTCAAGTCCTTGGTTCATCAAAGCCTCAATTACTACTAAATCTTCAAATTGTTAAGTCGAAGTGGTAGATCGCGAGACAAGATCTACCCAAATCTCAAGTGCTGCCAAATCAATGGATTATTTGTAGATCAAGAAATGTATTTCCTCTAAATCAGTGAGGTTATCCGTGTTCAAGTGCTGCTAAATCTCCAAATTATTCATGACTCCAGAGACGTTTTCTCCCTTGGAATCTGCTCAAGTGTTCAACTGCCAAAGTTTCTTGCAATTTTTGATCAATTATCAAATTATTGTCTACAGATTTGCTGCCTTAGGTCTACGCTAGAAAAGAGCAAGAGTCAAGGGAAAACTTTTACTTTACCTTTTTGTGTAAGAAGTTGGAGTTGTACCCTTTAAGTTTTAAAGTAATTAAATTGAAATTTTAGTCAAGGGAAAATTGCCAATTTAGTCCTCAAACTATTTCACTAAAACCAATTTGTTCATTTAAAGTTTTATCGCATGAATTAAGTCATTTAACTTAAATTCTTGTGCCAATTGAGGTCCTATACGGTGTCGCCACCCAAACGAAATTAGGGTTCTTCCACCTATTCCCAATTCAAGGTTGCAACTAAAATGTCTTCAAGTTCATCCTTTGAAGTGCATAACAGATGGAGAAATTTGGATGCGGGATCATCAAGCTCAGCTACAAATTGATCTTCAAGGAAGGAGACATATGGAAGTTTGCATGTCGAAGGATTTAGTAGAGGAAAAGCTGAATACTACAACGGAGAGGAAATCGTGAAGTGCCATTGCCAAGAATCCTGCAGAATAGTGTCTTCTTGGACTACAGCAAATCCATCAAGAAGGTTCCGTAGATGTAGAAATTACGGTGTAATGAGACCAGCCAAATGCTTAAATTTTAATAATTTTCGTAATGGTTGGGCTGTATTTATTTAATTTTTATTACCAATGATGGATTAACTTTTAATGCAGACATCTCATTCTTGCAACTTTTTTTTATCGTATGATCCACCCTTGCCGGAGTATACGAATAACATGATTGTTAAATTGTTAAGGGAACTAAGGAAAATCAAAGGAGACAACAAGGAAATGAGGATAAAAATTCAAAAATTGAAAAAAAAAAAACCAAGATGTTGATGTTGGCCCTGGTATGAGGCTACATCTTATTAATGGCAATGGGGGTTCACAATGCAAGAAGAAAGCCCATGGAACTAGGACTCAAAATGCTGCATTAAAAATAGTCTAGTTGCTGAAAAAAATAGCCTTTAGTAGGTTTAAGCTAATTAGGCATGTTTCTAGAAAACTGTGTAGGTGCAAACTTGTGTAAGACCAGGTTGGTATGTAATGGAATGTTCTTGTTTGTAAAGATGCATCTGTTTATTATTGTTCTTGGACATGATAATTTGTATGGTATATAAGGCCAGGTTGGATATTATAACATTATATTGTATTAAAATTTGAAAAAATTTCAACAGTGTTTTGCCTTAAAAATGAACAATCTCACCTGCCAACGAACTGCCATTTTAATGCATACACAGTACATAAAACTAAAACTATGAATACATATTGTCAACTGCATTTCTAGCCATTAACAAAAGCACTCATTCACTAAAGAAGTCAATTGTAACTTAACAAAAGCTAAACACAATTCTGGGTTCAACCATGTTAACAAAAGCTATACAAAATGTGGGTTGACCCAAAGAACAACAGTACCACAAAATTTAGTCACGCTCTATCATCTTGGACAAAAGCCAACAGCAAGTTACAATTTCATCCTTTTGGAGACAGGTCCAGTAATAGTGAAACTAAGTGGAGCTTTTTCATCGCACGTGCATGGCTATCAAGTTGTGTTATTCCTGGTTTATTGTCATCATCCGATTCATATATAAGTCTATGAGCCTGCATATGATCAACAAGTATTAGTCATTGGAATGACTTATGGAGCAAATGAAAAGTTCATTTCAATGCTAAAAAACCTACTTTCTGCTTGGTTCTTCACTTTTTTCCAACTAATTCAACATAGGGACCATAAGCATCCATTTTCGCCTTCCTTATTCTCCAACCTTGTGCTTATATAGAAGGACATGTCTTTTTGTCATGCCTTGGAGCACGACAAAAGTAGCATTTGATGTTCTACTTCTTTGGTTCAGTAACTTCAGTGGAAAGTACTAGTTGTTGCTGTGCACTTGAAACTACAAAGCAAGAAATGAAAACAACATTTAATTTAAGTTAAGTATGTCCTCAAAGTAAATGAAACATAACTTAATTATGACTAGCCATATGTCCTCAAAGTAATTAACCATTTTCTTTATGAGCAGCAGCTTTATGTCCACTTGACAGCCTTTACGAGGTTGTCGTTCACCAGTAACAGGTTGTTCACCCCTTGGTTGTGCTTGTTAATATGGAAAAATTTTAAAAGTTAGAGAAAACAGCAAAGGTTATATGAATTTTGGTAGAGTAGTAGTGTTGAAAAATGTACAAAAGAGGACATATACCAGCCTGGCTATGGTCTAAGTTTGTCCCTACAACATCAGGGTGGCCCTCAGAATGATTGGTTAGACATGTTTTTCGATTGTGACCATACCCTTGACATTTGCTGCATCTGTTACTGTTGAGAGAAGGCCCCCTACCAGTGCCATGGCCAACTAACTGCTCGGCTGGTATAACCAATGGACATTTCCTTATTGTATGTCCCTTTTTATGGCATTTTGAGCAGCTTAGTTTAGTAATTCCCACTCTTGACAGCTTAGTCATTCCATTACTACTTTTTCAAGATTCATCTGATTCTCTTCTCCTTGCTTTTTTTTTAGCCTACTAGGAAGTCTCAACTTCTTAGGTAGTAGGATCGGAATCTTACCAGAATTCCTCCAAGTATTAGGTCCTGGTAATAGAGCAATAGGTAACCTAGCCAGCCTAGGTAACCCAAAAACAACAAGATTGTAAATACCTTTTGTCTATCACTGATGAAGGTCCATGTTTTTTGTTCATGAATACACAAGTCATATTTCAACAACTCCATGAACCACTTCCATGAGCTCTTATTCTCAATTTCCACTACTGCATATGCTATGGGGTAGATACAGTGGCTGGCATCAATCCCAATAGCATCTCGGATGTGGACTCCTCAAGTGGCAACCATCTATGTGACACCCCGGATTTTTGTGTAAGAGAAAGAAAGTGTGACGACTTGAAAATTTGCTCATATTTTCTTATTGTTTCCTCTTATTTTTAATAAATTATTTTATAACTCCTTTACTACTAATTTTATTCCCTCAATAGTTGTAATACATAATAGAATTGAAAGTTTTACTTGCACTTTTATAGTTAGACAAATTAGGATTTTTACGCATTTTGGTAGTATGATCATTTGGTGAGGTGCATGTACTAAATTTGGTGAATAAGAATGGGTATTAGGTAAGAAAAAGTGTGTGATTAGAAGTGTTAATAATAAGTGAGCGAATCACAAGTGAAAACACTAGTACGCGCAAATTAAGGAAAATCGACTTGAACCGACGTGCACCATTTGCTACCGATTAGATACACCACTTGAACATTACTTTATTACCTTAATCTTCTTGTTTTTAATTGAGCTAATTAGCCCTTAATTAACCCTTAAAGTGGCCAAAATTTTTTACTTAAGAAAAGAGGGAAAAGGAAAAAAATTTGAGATTAAACCATGAAATGACACTTGGCGGAAATCAAACCAACCTTGACTAAACAAATTTCCTTCCTTCTTATCTTCAAATTGGCTTCTTTTCTCCTTCATTTTTTCCTTGTTGGCCGAGAGTGAGAGGAGGAAAAAGAGAGAAGAAAGTTTGCAACTTCAACCTTGAATCAAGCCTTGTTTGAGTGAAATCAACAAAACCAAACCAATTAAACCTACCTCTTGGTGATTGGAAAGCTTGGTGTAGTGAAATTTCTGGAAGATAGTGATTTGTTTTTCACTTGCAAGAAACTTTTGAAAGGTATAAGGCTTAAACTTCCTTTTCTCTTGTTTAATCTTGCTAAGTTTGGTATAGAAGCTTTTAATCTTAGCTTGCTATGGTTGATTGTGTAGTTTTGATGGTATAGTGGAATGTTTAGCTAGGGTTTGCATTTTTAAACTTTGATTATTGTTGGTTACCTAGTAAATGGTGTTATTAAGCTAGGAAATGGAACTTGTGAAGTGATTATGGGCTTGATTGTGACTTTGTAGAGTTAAAAGTTGAATTTCCAGCATTTGATAGGTTCTGCCCTGTTTTTGGAATCAACTTGAACTGCATATTCGTCCATGATAAAGGCCAAATCAATTCTTGCTCAAAACATGAAAGTTGTAGGGATTTGAGTTAGCTTTCTACCCAGATTATTTCAGCTCAATATGAGCACTGTAGTTTGTGAAATGACTAAAATGCCCTGACTGCCCAAATGCCCTGGTTAACCTACAACTTTCTGTTTTCTCTGATATTTCAATTTTTGACAATGAAAATGCATGATTTGGCTTTGGAGATGTTCATAATAAATGTAGTCTATGTCTTAGCTTCGAAACGCCATAAAATTTACCTTGATCCGATATACCTAACTACAGTTATGACCAAAACACCGAAGGATGACAAATCTGCCATTTATAATTTCTTCTTTAAAATTGATTTCCAGCTTTGATCTTGATGGTTTCATTGCTAGAATTGGCTTGTCTTTGGATGATATTAAGCCTAGTTGAAGAGTTATCGTGTTAAGCTTGCTTATATGTTGAATTTGGGCTGAGTTGAGGAAAGAAATGAAGCCCTAAGTGGCTGAAAAATAGCTAAATACAAAGGGCATGCTACCCAAATTTTCACTCGAGGGTTCGTCGTATGTACTCGCGACTTGAACGAAGATTTGAGGTCAAATTGAACTTGGTTTGTCTAGGGTATTCGAGTTTTCTTTGATAGAGGTATATAAACTAAAATTTCGCCGAAACTTGTACCCTAGAAAAAAGTGAAAATAGCAACCCTTAAAAAATACGATTTTCTCGATCTTTTATACCAAGTGCGACTTCAAAAGTATAAATCACTTCTTTATCGAAACTAAACGAGCGAGCATGAATTTTTTAGAGTTTGATAAGTAATTTGAATACTACTTAAACAAGTTTCGTTTACTTGATTTTCTTGAAACGAAACACCTATGTTTTGAACTCTAGTTGATTTTAAACTTTTGAATAATATTTTATCGCAAATTTGGACTCCATCCAAGGAGTTACACTTGAGCGTGACTTTGAAAAGCACTAGACCTTTGATAGGGTGTTAATTGTTAGTAATTTTATTGTTAATTCTCCTCTTTATCCTTGCCAAATATTGCTTTAATTGTCAATATATATTTATATTTGGTATTTGGATATAATTTCAGAAAGTGGAGCAGAAAAGTGCTAAAAGGGGACCTTCTTGAGAAGATTTCTCCACACGTGAGAAACTTTCCACAATCAGCCCAAATTGTGCAAACCAACGGAATTGCTGATGAAGAGTTGCCTTCCTATTATTAAGTCCTGGCAAGTCCACTAACAATAAGAAATCAAAAGGAGACAATTCTGCGGGGACCACGTAGCATTGATTTAGAAAATGTGTTCTTCTTTTGGGAGATGTACTCATTAGCCATAGGTGGACTTTGATGATGAAAGTAGCTTTTCTATTTGCTTCCTACGTAACTAGTTCTCTTATGAAAACTAGTGCGGAGGAGAATTGCAGGAACAAGCTTCAAAAAGACATTAGACTAGTTTTGGAGTTTTCTCTCAATATAAGCTCCGTAGGAGGATAGAGGAGTTTTTAGTTTTTCTCTCCGAGGGATGTTCCAGAGGAGAGAATAGGGAGTTGTTTTGGTTTGTTGAATTCTATTGTGCAATTTTCTTATTTTCTTCCGAGAGCTTTGTTATTCACTCTCTCAATTATCGAAGAAAGATGATGTCTTTAAATTCAATTAAATTGCGTGGGAATTTTCTTATGAGGCGTGGCTAATTTTCTCATCTAGTCAAGGATCAACGCGAAGACGCAGTCCCAAATATCTGTGAGATCTAATTAATTTTACGTGTTCCTTAATTTGTTAATATTTGCATGTTTTCTATTTTAATTTCCATGGGATTATTTTGTTAATTGGATATCAAGGGCCCGATGTGCAATTTGACTTATTAATCTCCTGTCAAATTAATCAATTAAATCCGTAATTGTTTAGTTGGTTAATATTAGTGACAACTAGTATTTTCACATACTAGGAGAACATGCAATCTGATTTAAATAACCCTCGTAGCGTGTTATTAATTTGGGTTAGGCTTTTCTAGTTTTTAATGCAATTAGGAAATTAATTCCTACGGTCGTACCTAGGAGTATTTCCTGGTTAGAAGTAATCAACGGTCGTACCTTGGTTATCAATAAATTAAGGAAAAGCTGGTCGTTAGAGTTTATCGGCGACTATAACTAGCCTATTAATAAAATTAAGTGAACCTTCTTTGCATCAATGATCGGATGAATGGACTGTGTCTGCGTAGTTGTATCCTTGGCTAGAATTTATTTATCATTTATCTAATTGCTATTTACAATTGTATTAATTAATTATTTATTTTTGGTTAAATTATTTAATTATTTTTAGTTAAATTGTTTAATTATTTTTAGTTTATTTCTGATAAAAATCCCCCGTGTCCCGAACTTGAAAGGAATCAAATTTTTCCCAGTCCCTGTGGATTCGACCCTACTCACTACTATACACAGAAAATTCATTTTTCTCGAGTAGGTATTTATTATTGCACAGGCTCGACACCTGTCAATTTTTGGCGCCGTTGCCGGGGACTGGCGTTAATCATTTGTTTCTTTTTAAGTTCATTTTTTTCTGGTATTTTTCTAGTTTATGCCTCGCTCTTCTCGTACAGGCGAATTAATTTTCGACCCTGAAGTAGAGAAGACCGCGCGTAGAACGAGGAAAGAAACCAGGCGGCTCAGGGAGGAGCAATACGATATTGCACCTCAGGGACTTGATCCAGAGGTTGAGCCGACAAATTTGTCTGGTGACAATTCAAGTGATTCAGACCAAGAGGAAGTCACTATGGCAAATGCACGAACACTAAGGGAGTTGGCTGCTCCAGATTTAAATCAGCAGCCCTTGTGCATTACTTTTCCACATTTAAATGATGACGCTCCCTTTGAACTAAAATCTGGTCTAATTCATCTCTTGCCATCTTTTCATGGTCTACCAGGTGAGGAGCCCTACAAGCACTTGCAAGAGTTTGACGTCGTTTGCAACAGTATGAAGCCTCCGGGAATTACTGAAGAGCAAATAAAGATGAGGGCCTTCCCCTTCTCTTTGAAGGATTCCGCAAAAGACTGGCTCTACTACCTACCGCCTGGTAGTATCACCACGTGGGATCAACTGAAGAAAAAATTCTTGGACAAGTACTTTCCGGCATCTCGAGCTGCAAGCCTAAGGAAGGAGATATGTGGCATCAAACAACACCCAGGCGAGTCACTCTATGAGTACTGGGAGAGGTTTAAGAAACTGTGCACCAAATGCCCTCAGCATCAGATAAGTGAGCAACTGCTCATTCAATATTTCTATGAGGGGTTGCTTTTCAGGGACAGAAGCATAATCGATGCTGCAAGTGGAGGGGCATTGGTGAACAAGACTCCTCGAGGAGCCTGGGAGTTGATTGAAGGGATGGCTGAGAATTCACAGCAGTTTGGTTCAAGAGAGGACATCCCGACGCGTAGGGTGAATGAGGTAGAAACATCCTCTATTCAACAGCAACTCTCCGAATTGACATCTTTTGTGCGACAACTAGCTGTGGGGAATACATCGCAAGCCAAAGTGTGCGGGGTATGCACTGCCGTGGGTCATCCTACGGAAATGTGTCCATTGGTTCAAGAAGAAACTGCTGAACAGGTGAACATGGCTGGCCACGCGCCCGCGCCAAGAAAGCCGTACGACCCATACTCAAGTACCTACAATCCTGGTTGGAGGGATCACCCCAACCTTAGTTATGGAGGAAATAGGCAGTCTAACTTTGTGCCAAATAGACAGCAAGGACACCAACAGCAGTACCATCATCGCCCACCACCACTTTCAAACTCAAGTCCGTCCATGGAAGAGATGATGAAGCAATTACTTGCTAATCAACAAAAGACGGATTCAGACCTGCAAAGCATGAGAAATCAACTGGGACAGGTGCAATCATTGCAAAATCAAATGAATCAAATGGCTATAACAATCAACCGTTTGGAGTCCCAAGTTCAAGGAAAATTGCCATCTCAACCTGAGGCAAATCCAAAGAATGTAAGTGCAATGACTTTAAGGAGTGGCAAGGAAGTTCAAGGACCCGAACCGGTGATTCCTAAAGACAAGGACGAGGAACGGATTGAGAAAGAATTGGAAGAGGAGGGCACAGACAACAAAAATGCAAAGGTACCCTCGAACCCGATTCCTACAGCTAAAACTAATCCACCTCCCTTTCCTAGCAGGTTAGAGAAACCAAAGAAGCAAGACAAGGAAAAAGAGGTCCTGGAGATTTTTCGCAAGGTGGAGATCAACATACCCCTACTGGATGCGATTAAACAAGTACCCAGGTACGCAAAATTTTTGAGGGACCTGTGTGCCAACCGCAAGCGGTTGAAGGGGGATGAACGAGTTATAGTTGGGGAGAATGTTTCAGCAATTCTACAAAGAAAGCTTCCACCGAAATGCGGAGATCCAGGTATGTTTACTATTCCTTGTAGGATAGGTAATACTTTGATTGGGAAGGCCATGTTAGACCTGGGAGCCTCAATTAATGTCATGCCAAAGTCCATTTATGCCTCCTTAAACTTAGGCCCTTTGAAAGAGACTGGGATAATAATTCAATTAGCTGATAGGACCAATGCATACCCTGACGGGTTGATTGAAGATGTTTTGGTAAAAATTAATGAATTGGTTTTTCCAGCTGATTTTTATGTGCTCGACATGGAGGATGAACACTCCCGTGATCCGTCACCTGTGTTGTTAGGTAGACCCTTTTTGAGTACAGCCCGAACCAAAATTGATGTTAATAAGGGTACTTTGTCTATGGAATTTGATGGTGAGATTGTTCACTTTAACATCTTTGAGACCATGAAATATCCATCCGATTCAAATATTGGCTCTGTTTTCTCGATAAATGTTATTGACCCTGCTATACAGGAGGTTTTTGAAATTGAAGGCAGGGATGAACTAGAGGTCGTCCTGACCAGGCACTTTGAGTCCGAAACAACCTCTAGGGTAGAGTTGAGTGAAGAGCTTAAATGCGTGATTGGATCGTTGCAAACGTTACCAACCACGAAGACAAGGTATGATCTTGCACCGATTTTCATACCCGAACCTCACCAAAGGTTACTTCCATCTGTGGTGCAGGCACCTGTCTTGGAACTAAAACCACTGCCGAAACACCTAAAGTATGTATACTTAGGTGAAGGGGAGACACTTCCAGTGATCATCTCCGCGGGTTTATCAAAGGTTCAAGAAGAGAAACTACTTCGAGTTCTTAGGGAACACAAGCAGGCGATAGGATGGACCATCGCCGACATCAAGGGAATTAGCCCTGCGGTGTGTATGCACCGAATTCGACTCGAGGAGAATGCTAAACCCGTACGGCAAGCTCAACGGAGATTAAATCCTCTCATGATGGAGGTCGTAAAGAAAGAGATTTTAAAACTGCTGGACGTTGGAATTATATTTGCAATATCAGATAGCCTGTGGGTAAGTCCAGTACAGGTGGTCCCGAAGAAGGCAGGGGTGACAGTGGAATCAAACCAAGAGGGTGAGCTCGTACCAATTCGAAAGCCCACCGGATGGCGACAGTGTATCGATTACCGAAAGCTAAATGCCGTCACGAAAAAGGACCATTTTCCCCTCCCTTTCATTGATCAGATGGTGGAGCGATTAGCATGTCGAGCTTACTATTGTTTCTTGGGTGGATTTTCAGGTTATTTTCAAATTGCCATCGCACCCGAAGACCAAGAGAAGACTACTTTCACCTGCCCATTTGGGACATTTGCATACCGAAGGATGCCATTTGGATTGTGCAATGCACCTGCTACCTTCCAAAGATGCATGGTAAGTATTTTTTCAGAATATGTTGAGAAAATTATTGAGGTTTTCATGGACGATTTCAGTGTATATGGTGAAAGTTTTGAAAACTGTCTAGATAACCTGAAATTGATCTTAGTAAGGTGTATAGAAACTAATCTCGTGCTTAATTGGGAAAAATGTCATTTTATGGTTGAACACGGGATAGTTTTGGGTCATGTTGTATCATCTACAGGTATTGAGGTTGATAAGGCAAAAATAGATGTTATATCTACTTTACCTTACCCCGCGAGTGTGCGGGAAGTTCGTTCTTTCTTGGGTCACGCAGGTTTCTATAGAAGGTTCATCAAGGATTTCTCGAAAATTGGAGCACCCTTGTTCCAACTTTTGCAAAAAGATGTATCCTTCGAATTTGATGAAGCGTGTAAGGGGGCATTCAATAAGTTAAAGGAGTTATTGATCACCTCACCTATTATCCAACCCCCTGACTGGAACCTCCCATTCGAGATCATGTGTGACGCCAGCGACTATGCAGTGGGTGCGGTATTGGGTCAAAGAGTAGGAAAGGCAGCTCATGCTATCTACTACGCATCTCGAGCCTTGAACGGAGCTCAATTGAACTATTCAACCACCGAAAAAGAGCTTTTAGCAGTTGTTTTTGCCTTAGAAAAATTTCGGTCTTATTTACTTGGTGCTAAAGTTATTATTTTTTCTGATCATGCAGCTTTGCGGTATTTGTTGACAAAAAAAGAGGCAAAACCGCGATTGATACGGTGGATATTATTGCTACAGGAGTTCAACCTGGAGATCCGAGATAAGAAAGGGGCGGAGAATCTGGTAGCAGATCACTTGAGTCGAGTACAAGTCGTCGAAGATGACATCCCATTGAGAGAAGCATTCCCCGAGGAGCATTTATTTTCTATTAACTCATCTTTACCTTGGTATGCAGATATTGTTAATTTTCTAGTCACTGACAAATTTCCTACAGGATGGCCTAAGGCAAAGAGAGACAAGTTGAGGAGCGATGCAAAGTTCTACATTTGGGATGATCCTTACCTCTGGAAGCGGGGTGCCGATCAAATCATCCGTAGATGTGTAAGTGAAGTTGAATTTCAATCTATTCTAGCCTATTGTCACTCTTTTGCATGTGGAGGTCACTTTGGACCAAAGAGAACGGCTCGTAAGGTGCTAGAGAGTGGATTCTATTGGCCAACTCTATTCAAGGATGCCTACTCATTTTGTAAGTCATGTGATAAGTGTCAAAGAGTGGGTAATATCTCTCGTAGGGATCAAATGACTCAAACCCCAATGATTTTTGTTGAAATTTTTGACGTTTGGGGCATTGATTTTATGGGTCCTTTTCCTTCTTCCTTTGGTTTTTTGTATATATTGCTTGCTGTAAATTATGTTTCGAAATGGGTAGAAGCAAAGGCCACCCGCACTAATGATTCCAAAGTGGTTGCAGAATTCGTTAAGTCTAATATTTTTGTTCGCTTTGGGATGCCGCGAGCAATTGTAAGTGATCGGGGTACTCATTTCTGCAACAAAAAGATCGCTGCAATTTTTAGGAGATATGGTGTCTTGCACAAAGTCTCTACATCATACCATCCTCAGACAAATGGTCAGGCGGAAACATCGAACCGAGAGATCAAATCAATTCTAGAAAAGATGGTCCGACCCGATAGGAAGGATTGGAGTGTGAGACTAGATGATGCACTATGGGCATATAGGACAGCATACAAGACACCCATTGGCATGTCCCCTTACCGATTGGTATTTGGAAAGCCATGTCATCTCCCGGTCGAGTTTGAGCATAGAGCATTTTGGGCGGTCAAACAATGCAACATGGATATCGAGGAAGGCGGAATTCAAAGAAAGTTACAATTACTAGAGTTGGAAGAAATTCGAAATGAAGCATACGAGAATGCAGTGATCTATAAGGAGAAGAATCAGATCTTTCATGACCAACAGATCTCTAGGAAGACATTCGTCTGTGGGCAAAAAGTTTTACTATACCACTCCAAATTGAAACTATTTCCAGGTAAATTACGTTCTCGTTGGATTGGCCCTTTTGTTGTGACTAATGTCTTTCATTATGGTGCAGTAGAGATCCAAAGTTTGAAAACAGAGAAGAAATTTGTGGTGAATGGTCATCGTCTCAAGCCGTATTATGAAGGATTTCCAATTGAACGGGTGGAGATGATGCAACTGGAAGACCCGATTTGCTTAGTTTAAGCAAATTCTGGACTCCGTCTAGCCAAAGACGTTAAAGAAAGGCGCTTTTGGGAGGCAACCCAATTTTTTTTAAGTTGCTGTTACTTTGGAGTGATTTTATGTTTAAAGTATAAGTTTGAGTAATTTTGTTATTTTTCATTTGTAGGTTTTGGAAAAGTGACCAAATGAGGCAAAAAAGGCGAAATTTGATCAAAGATCTCAATACCTCAAATTCAGTAATTGTGGTTTTTGATGCATTAAAGAGGTTTAGAATGCATGTATAGATCATTTTACATATGCGTGAATGGTTTATTTTGACATAGAAATGATCTATGATGCATTTTGGGAAATTGGGGTATCATTTGTAAATATTCAAAAGTTGAATTTCTGCTAAATTTTGCAGCAGAAAACGCGTTTTTCAATGAAACGCGCCACTGAATCGCGTTTTCATAGAATCGCGTTTTCAAATCTGCGCCTATAATTAAGAAAACGCGCCTTCAAAACGCGACATGAAGTCGCGTTTTCTACCCAGTCGCGTTTTCCAGCCTGTTCAGAAACCAAAAACGCGCCTTCAAATACGCGACTTAAAGTCGCGTTTTCTCACGTAGTCGCGTTTTCAATGCTGCAAATTTGGTGAAGAAACGCGACTTCACAAAACGCACCGTGAAGCGCGTTTTCTTGAGCCGCGTTTTCTGAGCACAATGATACGACCTCGGATCCTTTTAAAAACGAAGGCTTGGATCACTTTTCAACTTTACTTTTCTTCATGTTGGCTTGTTTTTAGTAAGTTTTAGTTCTTCGATTAATGTTTGTGTGTTTTGTAGGAGGCAATGGCAAGAGTTCATGCAAATGATCTCAATTGCAAGGGTGTTTATATTAAGGCAAAAAGGGAGTTTTCATGTTCAATTGCTGCATTTCATGCATTTAAAGTGTTTCATGTTTAAGTTATATTCATGCATGATCATATTAAATTTGAATTTTATTCAAAGAACATGAAGTAGGTTGAATGTGGAAGGTTGGCCAAGCAAATTTGGAGGAAAAACTGCAGAAAACAGCTTTTTCTGCAGCAAATCCGGCCATAAATCCGGCCAAATGTCCAGAATGCTTAAAAAAAAAAAATGTAAGACCAAAAACTATTTTTTTTCCTCTCATTTTCTCCTCTCTTCTTTTTCTTTCTTTCTTTTTCTTTTCTTTCTTTCCTTTCTTTCTTTCTTCTTCTTTCCCCCGCTGCCTGCTTCATCTTCTTCCTCGCGAGCTCCGCCAGCCGCTGCACCTTCATCGCAGCTCTTCCGCTCGTCCAACCACCACCTGCGCGCCACCAGCAGCCAAGCCGCTGTCCCTTTCTTTTTCTTTCTTCTTCGGCTGCGAACCTCACCCAACCGCCGCCCACCCCAGCTCTTCTCGCCGCTGCCTCGGCTCTCCTCGCCAAGGGTGACCACCAGCTCATCTGACCTCCTTCACCCTTGCCATAGCCACCGCCTCCAAGATCCGCCTGAAGCCCCGAAAGCCGAGCACCACCAGATCCAGCTGCCGCAAACTCTTCTCTCTCACAGCCACCACCTTCATCGCACTACTGGCTTCGTATGCACGCGCCTGCCTCAATCTCTTTCTATTATTTTTTTTTATTTTCTTATTTTATTATTGCAGTATGTTTTTATTATTTTTATTACAGTACGTTTTTGAAAATTTTGCGTGTTTGGACTACCTGACATTTCTATTCCTCCTTAGTTGGGTACTTCTGTGTTACTTTGCTTGTTTCTTTTTACTTTGCTTGATTTTTATTTATTTAGTAGATTGACTTGTGAATTGAATGTCCAATCGTTAATCATTATATATATATATATATTTTAGGTCGAATTGTGTTTAATCTGCTGTACTTTGTGTCTAACTGTGGGTAATTTGCTACAGTTGTTTGTTCAATTGGGAGGTGCTTTTACATTAAATTTTACTTAAACTGTTGTCTATTGTGGTTTTGAGTGAATTTGGAGAAAATGGTGAAACCACGATCCCGATCCTTTGACCTCCGCTTCGCCTCCTCCAACTACAAGTGCTAATAGCTGGCACCAGCTTCAGGGGAGTTTTGTTGTCCTTCTTCTTATTTTTACTGTTTCATTATCACATTGAGGGCAATGTGTGATTTAAGTGTGGGGGGGATTTGGGTTTAGTTTTGATTGGTGTTTCTTTAATTTGCTGCCTTTCTTACTAGTGTTTTGATGAATAAATGTGGCATCTCACTCGTCTATTGCTGGTTATGATTTATTCTATGAATTTAGTTTAAGTGGCAAGTAAAAGCATGTTATCTTGGTAAATATCATGAGTTTAATGACTTGGTGCAAATTGTGGTTAAATTGTTTAGGCAATATAAATATTTTACTAGCAATTGTTGTGTGGATTAGGCAATTGTTGATCTTAGTTCTCCATATTAGGAGATGACGTGGGCCATGATCTTTAATTATCTGGTTTTCTGGTGCTTTAATTGTGATTAATAAATGACCCTACTCCGCTAGTGTCGTCACCCAGTAACCGGGAGTCTTCACCACAAGTGTCGACTTTCGCGTCAAAAAGTGACTATATATATGAGTAGTTAGTCCTGAAGCTGTGAAGAGTTGAGTAACTGGGCTCTTTCATCTAAAAATGTCAGAGTTCACGTCAAAAGACTTGAATAGCTTGGGACTGAGCATTTATTGAAAAAAAAATTATTATAAAAAAAAATAAATAAAAAAAAGAGAGAAAAGAAAATAATAAGTAAGCTTATGATTATGTTGGCCTGCCGATCCTTGTTCTTCAATGTTGAGATTTTGATTTTCAGTTGACCCAATTGCTAACTTTTGCTAGTTTAATATTTTGATTTCTTAGACGACTTAGCCATGAATTGGACGAGTCTATGATTTCAGGAGCTAACCGGGAGAAATATGTCTTGACACTTAGCCACTAAAACTTGATTTTGGGATAAGCGTAGCTTGGCAGTAAATGAAATGAGAGTTAGCCATTGTTGAGTTTAGTGTTCCCATGCTTGAGGACAAGCATGATTTAAGTGTGGGGGGAATTGATAGGGTGTTAATTGTTAGTAATTTTATTGTTAATTCTCCTCTTTATCCTTGCCAAATATTGCTTTAATTGTCAATATATATTTATATTTGGTATTTGGATATAATTTCAGAAAGTGGAGCAGAAAAGTGCTAAAAGGGGACCTTCTTGAGAAGATTTCTCCACACGTGAGAAACTTTCCACAATCAGCCCAAATTGTGCAAACCAACGGAATTGCTGATGAAGAGTTGCCTTCCTATTATTAAGTCCTGGCAAGTCCACTAACAATAAGAAATCAAAAGGAGACAATTCTGCGGGGACCACGTAGCATTGATTTAGAAAATGTGTTCTTCTTTTGGGAGATGTACTCATTAGCCATAGGTGGACTTTGATGATGAAAGTAGCTTTTCTATTTGCTTCCTACGTAACTAGTTCTCTTATGAAAACTAGTGCGGAGGAGAATTGCAGGAACAAGCTTCAAAAAGACATTAGACTAGTTTTGGAGTTTTCTCTCAATATAAGCTCCGTAGGAGGATAGAGGAGTTTTTAGTTTTTCTCTCCGAGGGATGTTCCAGAGGAGAGAATAGGGAGTTGTTTTGGTTTGTTGAATTCTATTGTGCAATTTTCTTATTTTCTTCCGAGAGCTTTGTTATTCACTCTCTCAATTATCGAAGAAAGATGATGTCTTTAAATTCAATTAAATTGCGTGGGAATTTTCTTATGAGGCGTGGCTAATTTTCTCATCTAGTCAAGGATCAACGCGAAGACGCAGTCCCAAATATCTGTGAGATCTAATTAATTTTACGTGTTCCTTAATTTATTAATATTTGCATGTTTTCTATTTTAATTTCCATGGGATTATTTTGTTAATTGGATATCAAGGGCCCGATGTGCAATTTGACTTATTAATCTCCTGTCAAATTAATCAATTAAATCCGTAATTGTTTAGTTGGTTAATATTAGTGACAACTAGTATTTTCACATACTAGGAGAACATGCAATCTGATTTAAATAACCCTCGTAGCGTGTTATTAATTTGGGTTAGGCTTTTCTAGTTTTTAATGCAATTAGGAAATTAATTCCTACGGTCGTACCTAGGAGTATTTCCTGGTTAGAAGTAATCAACGGTCGTACCTTGGTTATCAATAAATTAAGGAAAAGCTGGTCGTTAGAGTTTATCGGCGACTATAACTAGCCTATTAATAAAATTAAGTGAACCTTCTTTGCATCAATGATCGGATGAATGGACTGTGTCTGCGTAGTTGTATCCTTGGCTAGAATTTATTTATCATTTATCTAATTGCTATTTACAATTGTATTAATTAATTATTTATTTTTGGTTAAATTATTTAATTATTTTTAGTTAAATTGTTTAATTATTTTTAGTTTATTTCTGATAAAAATCCCCCGTGTCCCGAACTTGAAAGGAATCAAATTTTTCCCAGTCCCTGTGGATTCGACCCTACTCACTACTATACACAGAAAATTCATTTTTCTCGAGTAGGTATTTATTATTGCACAGGCTCGACACCTGTCAACCTTTGGTTAGTGCTTCCAAGTGCATGTTTGTCCTTGATACTTGCTTTTACATGTTTTACCAATGTGTTTGGACAATATTTGACTTATTTGAACGGACAAGGGTGTACTTTATCGCACTTGTTCTAAACATGACTTGTTGCTGTGCCTTGAGTGCACATGACTTGATATACTTGTCTATACGTGAACACTCTGGAATTCCAGAAACCCTGAGGCTAATTAATCGAGTCGAGTCGGCAAAGGGCCTGATCGATTAGATAACAAACCCTGGGTCTCTTGTTTTGTCGAGTGGAGTGATACCTTCTCAGCTAATCGGTATACTCGAGTATTACCACACGTGTTTATTTTGGTGTTCGGGCCCAGTAAGGGGGTTGAATGGTAGACAGATTGGCATTAAGCAGAACATTACTGGACTGGTTACTTTACTTGAAAGTTGACGGAGAGTCAACTACTACTTGATCAAGCTATGGCGGAGCTATTTTGAAATAGCGGTCGTATCCTTTTACTTGACATGTTAAATATCCAGTGTTTGGCTTTACAAAGCGTTATTACTTATTTTTTTGACTTCATATGCTCGCTATTTTGATACTTTTGATGTTTAAATCCATGGTCAACTTGCTATTTGGGTCTGCATGAAGTTTTGGAAACCCTCAACTGAGTTTGAGCTCATTCTATGAGATTTGTTTTCCTTACAGGGGATACGAACAAGGGCGTGGGGACTGGTACAGGCTAGGAAAGTTTAGTTTTTTTTGAATTTTTATGATTGTACTCGCGCTAGTACTCGACTAGGGTTGAATGTATCTGGATTTTAAAAATTTTGATATATTTGGGCATGTATGAGCCGTGGAGCTGAATTTAAGTATCAATGTATATTTTAAACTTGGAAATTGTGTTTCGCTTATTTTCCATGATTGTAAGTTATTTTCTTAAAGTACGTGAGCGAGTCCTGGTGAGAGCTAAACCGGCTGTCCACTAAACCCTGGATACGCCCTAGGGGGCAGTGGGGTCGTCACAATCTACACCAACCAATCGTCGACAACCAGCCTTGAAGCCTTTTTTCAATGCTTCAAAGCATATGTATATCCTCTGAAATCTTTCATTACCACTTATATCATCAACCATTGTCTCCATATGCATAGTTGAACTAGGATTGCAAGCTAGCAACTCTTCGTAGTAGTCCTACAGCTTTGTGTATTGTTGTTTGTAGCTGCCATGGATCAAAAGCTTGGCCTTCATAAAGGTCTTACTCACTTGGTCTCTTGTTATGTCCACATTCAACTCTAAGTGCACCTTGTCCTTAAATTATGTGACACTCACCCTCTTGTTTCATCTAAGAAAGTCCGTATAGTGTCTACTTAGGAAACCCAAATTGGCAGGCTTGTGGTGAAAAGTCCTACCACAGTTGCAAGATAGTCCCATGGTTCTAATAACAAATGCGTCACTATCAACCTCTTTTGAAGCATAAATGAACCAGCCACAATTTGCACTATTGCATTTAGCCTGCATTCTACCAGTGTCATTCTTACCCCACCTAAAATGTTTACCCCATTTGACTCCATAATAATCAATAGCTCCTTTAAATATCTGTTTATCATCAAACAATAGCCCAACAAAGAATTTTGATCCACCATATCATGCTCAATTCTAACCTTACGTATCTTGGCTTCCTCCTCTTTGAACTATCTTCATCCGAGGCTTCACTATTACTATTTAACTTTTCAAAATTGATTGACTCTGATTCTTCATGCACTTCAATATTTTCTCCATCATATAACTTGAAGTCACCAGTTTTATCATCCCTATTTTGTTGCCTAAATGCTCCTCCAACAGCCGGTCTTTTTTGTTCTTTTTTTTTTTTTTTGCATTCATTCTTGCCTTCAACAGCAATTGTTTCTACTATCTCTTTTGCTTTTTCAATCTCTTTTGCTTTTTCAAGCTCTTTATCGGCACCGATAACAGATTTCTTGAAAATGACATCATCTTCATCATCTTTGAAGTCATAATCTTTATCGACCAAACTTTCATCTTCTGTAGAATCTGATTGTGCATCTTCTTCAACCCCACAGCCATCTTCTTCCTCCATTAATTCAATTGGCGCATTGGTTTCTTCAAATGTGGTAGACACCTCAAACGTGATGTTAACATAAAAGCATCTTTATTTGATACACCAGCCTCTCTAGTATCCACATTAGAGACACCCACTTTACTATCAATAATTCTAATGTGAAATTCTTGCACCAAGTACATCTCAACCACACCAATTTGTTTCCCAATAAACGCCAAGTCTATAACATCATCCTCACCTTCTATATTGTGAAATTTGAAGATACAATCTCCACAAGGAACTCTATAAAGCAATTTGACATTTTCTTCACATCTGACAAAATTGTAAAAGCTATGGAGATGTGATGTGTTAACTATATTTGCAATAACACCTTCAAATATTCCATACTGCCCCCATATACTTTTCTTGTGGTGGTCCAAAATATACCCCACCATAATACATTTTTAGTGTAAAACAGTTCAACTCATGTCCTGTAATTTTTTTTTTTTTTTGCACAAAAGACAATTTTTTTTTAATTAAGCATCCACTTGCTCGGTCACTATCATATAACCCAATTAAGTAGCATGAAACAACAACATAATGTTTTTTTCACAGCAAAGGGACCATCGAAACTAATGTAACAAGGGAGGCCACTATACATACCATGCCAAATCCCACATCTCAGGCCACTACATATACCATGCCATACCCCACATTTCATATGTACCAAAACCCTATCATTGAAATTAGAAAAGTGAAAATTTGAAACTGTAATTCAATAACCAACCAGTTATTTCAGACACAAACTTTAACTTATTAGGAAAAATATTAACTTCAAACACTTATAAGCAGGCCAAGACTTACTGAAAATACTCGCTGCCATTCTGTCAGAGTTTTCATTCTCGAGCTTTTCCTTGCTCCGCTGTGCCGCCCGTAAACCAACTTCTCCATTCCACTCTATTTCCTTCATCTTATCTCACTCGATTGGTGGCAATTTGTTTCAGAAAAAAAGCCCTAATTTTGCTCGCCTATTTCACTTCAAAGGTTTCCCCCAATTTGGTCCCAAAATGGTTGATTTCTTACTTTCCATACAAAATTGTATTTTGTGCTTCCAAAAAAAACCCCTGCCTCGCCATTGGTTTGGGTACAGAAACATGCATTCTGGGTGGCAACACCATTTAGGTCCTTAATTGGCATAAAAATTTTAGTTAAAGGACTTAATTCATGTGATCAAAAGTTAAGGGACCAAATCGGCTTTAGTGAAATAGTTTGAGAACTAAGTTGGCGATTTTCCCTTTTATCAATTTTTTTTTCACTTTTCAGTTGAATTTCTATGACGGGTATTTTACATACGTGCAAGCTAAAAAATACCGAATTACACCCGTTCACTGCAAGTATACAGATCAACTAGTAGTTTAGGGTATATATCGGGTCGATCCCACAGGGAAGAGTGAACAATTACCGGTATTGACTAAAGTTTTTTATTATTTAAGACTATCAATTAATGATAAGAAATTTAACACTACTGCACTTATACAAGAAATTAACAAATAAAAGCTCCTTAGGTTTGTGGTATCCCTAACTACTCATGCAAGTGTTATATTTGGATCATTGATACTACATCTAGGCTAATTATGGTGTAATTTCCTAATACATTGAATCCTACTTTCGTAGTGAATCAATTATACTTATAACTAATCCATACCTATTCTCATGGTTATGAAATTAGCTACAAGTTCATTTCTTTCAGTGAAATTACATGAAATGAATCACTAAAAACCACATAGGTGCACCTCTACTTTCGTGAGTGTACTCCCTATGTTTAGCACTTCTTGAACTAATGTTAAATCTCAATTTTCATTGTAGAAATAACACCTTAGATAATCAGAATTAATGGTACCAGATTAATCATGATTTAAAGAGCAAAGTGCTAAATAACTTGCTCAAAACATAGCAGTTAAATAGCCAAATGATTAACACTAACAATCATAGAAAGTTCAACCAAACCCAAGGTATAAACTTTAAAGACACATATTAAACACAAAATCCAGAACTTGTATATTAGCTAAACTTGGAATCAAATACAAAAGATAAAGAGTTGGAAAGGAAAAATAACCCTTGTCACATGAGCTCTTTCCTTGCCTTCTTCATCTCCTTCTTCATCTTTGCCTAGCTAATAAACAAGAAGGATGAACTACTACTCTATACTAAACTAATCTAACAATAAGAGAATGGAAAAGCTACATTTTTGCAGACTCCAAGCTTCTCCCGTATATTTCCCCCTTCTCAGACCACCCAAAATGTCTCTGCATATAAACTGCTTAAGAGCTCCATTTTTCCAAGTCAAATTCCACATTTTGATTCCCAAATCTCAACTTTGTTAGGATAGTCAATAACAAATGTTTTTGACTTGAAAATAAGCCACCTTGTCTGCCCTTTTGTCTTCTGAAGCATGTGCACCGAATTCTTCTTGCAACTTATAGCTGGAAAGTGGTATGAACACAAGAGAATTGACTGAGCAAATTGCAGAATTTCGGCCAGAAAACGCGCCTTTACAAAACGCGTCTACAACTCGCGTTTTGTGCACTCGCGTTTTCACTTTGTCCTTACTTCAACTGCCATTTTCTCCATGATGCAGGCCGAACTGGCTTTTGTGCAAAACACCAAAGTTGTAGATCTTTGAGTTAGCTTTCCAATGCTTCAAGAATCATCCAAATCGGAGCTTTGTAGACTGAAGATATGATCAAAATACTAAACACTGGTCGGAACTCTGTTTTCCACTTTGGACAGCTGAGTTGAATTTCGGTATTTCAACTTTTGGACTATGAAAACGGATGAATTGGACTTTGATGTCTTCATACCAAATGTAGATATATCTCTTAGCTTCAAAATGGTACCAAGATCACCTTGATCCGATCATTGTAGCTCCTGATATAGTCAAAATACGAAAATATGTCTGAGTTGTCAAAGCTGACTTTTTTTTATTTTTGTCCTCAAATTGCATTTCTTCCTTTTACACTTCATATTTTATTTTCCTCACTTTAATCCATCTTCAATCATCCAAATATCTTCTCAATGCACTTCATTTGATGATTGAATCATTAAACCTACAAAATATGAAGTTTTTCCCATAAAAATCCATAAAATGCAATATTTAGCCACTTTAACATAAAATGTAGTTTTTTACCAAAACCTTAGTTATTTTAGTTATAAAACTAAATAATCAAACCAAAATTAACTAATAAAACACACTAAAAATACGTAAAATAAACCCTTGTCATTCTACATACTCAAAATTTTGTCTGAACAAATTTCTTGTATGCCTAATGAGACCAACTCTGCCCTTCATCTCTATTTTCTCAAATTTCATGGTTTCACAAGTAACCAATTCTGCTCAAGAGAACCTCAGGTTTCAAGGAGCTGTTTTTTATCTTTACTCTAATCCAATCACTCATTTTTGAAGTCATACAACAAAAGATTGGGGGCAGATTTGCAAGTGAGCATAAATCTGCTATCTTGTTGAAGTCATTGGATCTAGTCAACTAACTGTCAAAGAGGATTTCTTTGCTTACAGTGAGAAATTTTCTATGAGGGGCAAGTCTTCAAATTCCTCTAAATGAAGCTCTTGAGGAATCAACTTTGCATCTTCCATGGTGACAAGTGCTTCTAGCATAGAGAAACAAGTGAGCAAGATATCAAAACAATTGAAGATCTGAAGAGGGTCATAGAAGAGAAGGACCTTCAAATCGCAAAACTAATGGAGAGATTAGAAGTTCTAGTGGTATGGAATCTAATCGCAAAACTTTGATTTATCTAATAAGACGAACAAGGGAAAAATAAAGAAGAAGATCTTCACAAGTCTACTTCATTTGAAAATGATGGAGGATATCTGTGAGGACCCGAAAATTTTCTGAATTTCTAGGCTTGATTTTATTTAATTGCACACTTTTATACCTTTTCTTTATTAGAAAATTCCCCAGATAATTTTTATGAGCAAATATAGTTTTTAAATCATTTTTCTAGTATAAGTTAGTTCATGTGAAATTAAGAGTGTATATCGAATGTGGGACCCACTAGTGTGGTAAGTTCGATGAAATTCGGCCGATTAGGTTACGTTTAGTATCCAGGGATTAATGTACTAGGTGATAAGAGACAATTAGAGGTTACCTAGATGGAGGATCATTGGAGAGACAAAAGGATAACTCTAAGTCTAAAAGGTGACAAGTGTCACTTTCTTACTCAAGGGTGGACTTTGACCATTTTATTACCTTTACTAAATCACCAAAACAATTGACCCAAAATTCATCTTCTTCACAAGCTCCTTGGCCGAATTCCATGGTGAGAGAAAAGAAAGAAAGCTTCAACCTTCAACCTCCATTTCTTGCAAAAATCTTGCAATCCAACCATCCAAACTTGAAATTATTCCATACAAACCTCTAGCTAGGTAGGATTGAGGAAGTTGGTGGAGTTGTTTTGGAAGCAAGAGACTTAAGCTACTACCTTTTGTGAGTTATCAAGGTATGGTGTGTAAATATTCATTGTTTGTTGCCAATAATGGTGAATTCATGACTTGTGAAGGTTAGTTAAGTGATTTTGTGGAGGTTTTCATGACTTTTTGTGGTGTTTGATGAATTTTTTATTTTATGCATAATTTTCCTATTTTTATATGTTTCATGTTGATTGGCCATATATGATGGTCTAGTATGGGTTAGAATGAAGCTTTGGTATGATAATTGTAAGGATTAGTGGAAAAATTTCTGGTTTGAAGCAAAAATTCCAGATTAGGGTTCCAATTTTCACCATTCTGCCCGGCACTGTTGCACCTAGTTAGAGGCCGAATTAGCCTTAACTCAAAACATGAAAGTTGTAGAGAATAATGATTTATAGATGCCTACAAAATTTTAGGTCAATCGGAGTAATGTATCTTGTAAAAAAACGGAAATACCCCTGCAGCCCTGTTTCTACCCGAATTTGATATTTGCGTCTGTAATTGGTTATTTTGGTTGGGAATGATTCTGATTTAGTTGTTTATGTCTTCTGATGAATTGTAGCCTTGTATATTAGCTTTCGGATAGCTTTGGAATCACTTGATTTGGACTTAGGTAGCCTGACTTATGATGTTTGAACCAGAATACGGTTGGTGAACCTATTTTTGCAGTTCTGGTTTAGTATATTGAATTTTTGACTTGATTTCACTAGAAACTGGTCTGAGTAGCCTTCTTCAACATTGTAGCCCTATCTCTTAGCTTTGAAATGGTGTATTTTGTACCTCCATCCGATAATCGTAGTGCCAATGGTACCAAAACCGCAAAATGATGTCAAAAACTGTTTTTATGGTTAGAGCTTAACTTTCATTTCCGGACTTTTCCCTAGTTTGAATTGTACTTGTACTACTTGGAGCTTACTGAACGGCTATTGAATGAACTTATTTTGTGTGTGACTTTGGGACTGGATGAGAAAAATAATGAAGCCATAAATGGCTGGAAATAGGAAAATACAAAGGGCGTGCTGCCCAAATTTTCGCTCGAGGGCTAAGTTTCTATTTCAACTTGTCTATTTTTCGTTTGGCAAATACTATGACCGTTTTCCATCTTAAAACATGATACCTTTTCCATTTGAACCTTCAAATGTTTAGTTACTATTTCATACCAAAATATAGAGGTATGACCTAAGGTTTTCTCAGTCAAGACATGTAGGCTATAATACCTACTTGAATGTATATCGATTTTGAACCATATACACGATTCCGAAAAATAATATTTGGATTGAAGTTTTTCAAAGAAAAGTTTTTGCATTTTCTGTAATCACATTTTTCAATCACCTTTTTATCGCATATATATCAAATCATTACATTATATTGCACTATAGAAACTCCAAAAAATGACAATTCAAATGCAACCTAAGCTTTTATCCAATTAAGAACACAAAGTCATTTCCCTTCTTCCAAATTTAATTTTTATTTTATCTTTTTCTTCAATAATCTATCCCTATAAAAAATTTAGAATGTCTATTCTCCAATTTTTTAAAATTTAAAAACCATAAACTATATATCTACTTCTCCAAGCCGGATTGTTAATGGTTTTCAACTATGTTTTGGCTGAAGGGAAGTACAATGGGAGTACCCTCAGCATATTGGGCAGAAACCTTGTTTTTTCAAAAGTAACAGAAGTGGGCATTTTAGATTTGCTCGTAGCTAGGCCTATGTTTTCAAAACCGGACCGGGTATCGACTCGGTTAAACTCAGGAGTCAGGGGTCAATGGATTCAATCGGATTCGATCGGAATTGAACCGGATGACATCATAAATAAAAATTATTTAAAAATTAAAATATTATATGTAAAATACCTAATAACATGTTAATATTAATAAAGGTATATTCATATATATTTGATGTTTCAACTACATTTAACAAGAAAATACAAAGAAATTAGAACAATCAAGTAGCAATTTATATTATTTAATGAGCATTAACAAGTTTAGAATTAAAATTATGGACTTAATTGAAAAATAACACTAAACTTTAAGACAACATTTATAAAGTATGAAATATTTGAGATATATTAATAATTTTTAACAATTTAGGAGTCACAACATAATATTGAAAAAGTTTGAATTTTTTTTTAAAAAATGGTTGATTGAACCAGAAAATCCGGTTTTTTCCCGGTCAAACCCGGTTTTTGGCCAACCACTGAGCCAGGAAGGGACTTAAGTCCCTCCTTGGGCTGTAGGTGAGGGTTCAAAACCTCACCTGCAACAAAAAAAATCTAAGCGTAGTGCCATAGCACTCCTTTGGTCTAGTTGGGTCTGTATACCCACTAGTCCCTAACACACAAGCCTTCTTAGGCTCCCCTTCCCCTAGATTAGGATAGAGTAGATTATACAATGTATCGTTACTGGCAAAAAAAAAAAAAACTCGATTTTTGACCGGATTTGACCGGGTTTTTACTTATCCGGTTTTTTAACATAACTCGGACCGAACACTTGGCCGATTTCCGTCGGACCGGCCGGTCCGGTCCGAGTTTTAAAACACAGGGTCAAGCAAGGACTCTTTGTTTAAAAACAAAAAAAAAAAAGAGAAAAAGTTAGTAGAAATTGATTAAATGGTCTATTTTTTTTATTGGTTTTGTTGGTTCAATCAGTCCTTGACTAAGTTTGACCGATCTTCAGCCTTCCATATTTAATAAAGAGGTACAGCGGTGCTATTATAGTCACAACTAAATTAGTCAAGCGAATTTGGTTTGATTTTCAAAATACTATTTTAATTACAAATTATATTTTAATAATCTACGAGTTCAACTACTGACCCGTAGGGGTAACCAATAACCTATTAATACAACCTCTTTGTTGATTTCCATTCAGGTTGGGATTAATAGCTGCTCACTATTGTTATTTCAATTATAAATGTAAAAGAAAATAATGCATGCACTAACACATTAGGCGTAGATACTAAAATAACATACACATAGTAAAACAATAACATGCAAAAGCAAAGAAGTTTTATTAATAATTGAAATTTGTGACTTATACTTAATCTTATCCGTTAATTTTTAAATCAACCAGTTTCCCATTATTAACATTTTTTGAAGTCAGCACTTGGATTGCAGAGAGGCCAATTTTCTCTCTGTCATTCATCCTCCTTCCATACAAGGTGGAGTTTATTTCTTTTTATTTTTTTGATTTTTGTTTGTTTCATTACTTGCGCTAATTCTTTTGTGGTAATAGAGACCTTAGAATTGAAGAGTTGTTTTGATACACAGCTTGTATTTTGGAGCTAAATCAATCAGACAAAAAGACGTAAATGACTCAATATTCCATCAACTTTTGTCATTAATGATCCTATTTTGTCCATCAAGTTTTAAAAAGTATCTTTTAGGCTCATCAACTCAAAAATTTTGTCATTCTAAAAGATCCCTCCAAGTCCAAGCCAAATCTAAATGTGATAATCTCCACTTTGCCTCTTAAGTTTGGACGTAATGTCTATTTTCCTTATCTACATTAAAGAATAAAGCACATTAGTTTTTTTTTGGTAATTTTTGTTATATTTAATTGTTGATTTTTTTTTTTATAAAGATTTGGTTAGATATTTAATATTTGACTAATTGGGAGTTTTCGCTTTAACTTACACTCCTCGTACATTTTCTAGGAAGCTAACCAGCAAAAGTCGGTGCGTTTGTGGGAGCTTTACCCGGTGCTCAGGTAATGTAATGTAGGATTCCATATCCTGAACGCAAAATTAAGAAGGTTGCTTGTCTAATGCCGTTTATATAAGGCTTGCTCTTTTAAGACTTGCACCGATTTGGAGTTTAGATGATTAATTGGTACTCCATCTTTTATATTATGGAATCTTTCAATCAAACAACCAATTATCTTACATTAGGGAAGTAAATTATTTTCCAATTTTGCTTATGCGCATATGGTTGCTAGTTTCCTGTACGGAAGAAATCATTTTTCTTGTTCTCAACGTAACTTTCTCTAATGTAAATTCTTTCTTTCTCTGTAAGTTCCCCCTATCTTATCACTTAACCCGGTCCAACCCCCTCCTCCGCCCCGGTTCTTTAATGTATACTCTAAATAAGATTGTGAGAATACATTTATTTCACTTTGTTCTTCATTCACATAGATAAAAAGCCCTTAGACCAAATACCTTACCTATAGATATGGCTGCTCAAACTTCTTATGCTTGCATCCTGCTTCTTGCTCTTGTTCTTTTAGGTATGTGCATTATTCAATTTATAAATACATGTTATTTTGTATTTCATTTCTCTTAATTTGGTTATGTTCTCTTTTTTATTCTTTTAAACCAAAGTTCATAAAATAATATCTGCATGTGCTTATACCGTAAGATATTATATGCTAGTTGAGAAGTAGTCTTTATTCATAATTGAATATTAAATTCAGTTAGACTAATTCATTAGATATTTCTTTTTTTTTTTCAAATTACTTATCATTCTCATGAGTAATGTGTTTGTGTGTGTTTTTTTTTCCTTTTTTTTCTTGGGGGCAGCGGCAGGGAATACTCATGCACGAGAACTTACTTGCAAAAAGTTTATACCCAATGTATGTCCTAAGGATGATCTTGAAACCTGTCCGGCAGTTTGCAAGGAGAAGTTCAATGGCATAGGATACTGTGATTATGTTGACATAGATTTGCCCCTCATTTGTATTTGTGTTACCCATCAGTGCACTTTTCCTCCCACTGAAAAGTTCGCACCATAGTGTCTTCAGTTTAGCATGGCCACAGTTCTGGTTCCAGAACCGACCTTTTGAGGTAGAACTAGAACCGCACCATATAAGATGGTTCTGGTTCCAGAACCGCCGGTTCTGGTTTTTTAAAGAGGTAGAACCAGAACCGCATAGTTCTGATTTTGGTTCCTTATAGTTCTGGTTCTGGTTTTCGGTTCCGTATGGTTGTATACAATTTTATTTAATTCCTTATCCTTACCAATTTTAATACGAATATAACAATATATTTAAAATTTCAAATAACATGTAAAAAAATCAATACAAAATAAAGATCATATTTTAATTTTATTATTATTCTACAAAGTAAGAAGTAATAAATAGATCATATAAATTTTATGAAAAGTACATTACATTGTCAAATTAAAAAATACATTACACTATCAAATGGTTGTCTTGTGTTGACTTTCTTGAGTTGGACAATCATCAATGTTGAAGATTCCATTTGAAGAAATATTGCAAAAAATATTTTTTTGCTTGCTTGATTTTGAAGATGAGCTACTACCATCAAAACTTGTCATTTGATAGCAAATAAGCAAAAAAAAATTGTAAGTAATAATTTAATACTTACAAATTATAATGATAGATATTAGATGAATAGAAAGAATTAAATAATTAATAAAATATATAGAAAGTCCATAAAATTTAAACTTTCTTAAAACCTATTAAACACAACTAATTTTTTTTGAATTATCTCACTACTTATATTAATTATTTTTAACGGTTCTGGAACCGGCGGTTCTGGTTCTGGTTCTGGTTCTATTTTTTAGAGAACCAGAACCGGAACCTTTATCCAAGGTTCTACCACGGTTCTGGTTCCATGGTTTTGGTTCCGGTTCTGATCCGGTTCCAAACGGTCCGATTCCCGATTCCAAATGGAACCATGGCCGTGCCTATCTTCAGTTTTCAATGTTGCGGTATCGCATTCTCTCTTTAATAAGAGTAAGATTTGAAATTTCTTGACTATCCTCTTCCGTTATTCCATATGCAAAGAAATAATGATGCAATAGGTTGTTTTGGGAATGTTTATTTACTCTTATTCCATTTGATATTCATGTATTCAAAAAAAAATATAAAGAAAAAGAGTAAAAGGATAGTGTAACTTGCTTAAACACCAGAAGTACAAAAAAAAAAATTAAAATTGATGGGAGAAAAAAAAAATTAAAGATGAATATGGAGGAAAATATCAACAAGACAAACCAGCAATAAGTCAACTGATGAGCTTAATAAATGCTAATGTTTTTCATTAAAGATAAAGTTATGCAGTTATATATATTTTGTGAGGGACTTCATTTTGCTCCGGCTAGTTTGTAGTCAATCCCCACTTTGAACCTCTTAGGTTTTGAATTTAAACACGTTGCATCCTAAATTCTCGGATGTGTAGTATTTGCGACTAACAAAATGTGTTAAGTATAGCAATTCTACATAAATAAAAAGGCTAATTGCTCTTTGCGCTCCTTAACATATGTTTGATTCTTACTTTGTTTGCTAAACTTCATACTAGACGCGTAGCACCCTAAATTCTTTGATGCATCCCATGTGAGACCATTTCTAAATTGTCCATACTCTTCTTCGCTTTCTTTTATCTAACCGAGAATACATACATAATGGATCAACGTCATTAGCCTCGCATTTGTAGTTCTCTATACGGGTGCAAAATAGAAATAATCCTTTTATTGATATCCAGTTGCTATACTCACATATTGTGTGCATGCTTCTTACTTAAATCACTTATGATTAACGCGATCCAAAATGGATAGATAAGAGAATTGAGGGTACAATAAGTCTAAGAATGTAACATGACAATCAAGTATAATTTAGTGGGCACTAAGTGGTTTTAGTCCTAAGAAATTTTTATTTTTTGAATGGAAGGTCAACATTCACCCCAGCGGCGACTTCAATCAAAAACAAAAAATGGGTTAAATTCATGAATCAAGCTCTAAATCCCAAGGACAGGATGAACTTAGATATTAATTTAAAGAAAAAATGAAACTAAATTAATAATGACCGAGGGGGAGGAATGTGTTGGATGATACGGAAGTAGGAAGTGTAAGTGAGAAATTTCGAGTCCTGAGACCTCCCTCTCACACTTTAAAAAAGAAAGGCTGAAATGGTCAAAGTAAAAGAAGGAATCTCTGTTTAATGAAATGAGGCTCAGTTTTATTGGGGAAAAAAAAGGAGAAACTTAATTTCTCGTATAAGTATCTAATAAACCCTCAATCTAGATATGAACTATTAGTATTACTTGCACATAAACATGATTTCCTTGCAATACACGTTGTATAAAGGGAAAATCATTCAAAACGTTCCTCACATTTTGCAGAATGATTTTTTTGGTCCCTTACTTTTAAAAGTGAACTTTTACGTCTCTTATAAATTCATATTGATTAAATTTGGTCCCTATCTAGGTTTCCAACTAGTTTATAGTCGACCAAGAATTAATCAAGAGAAAGGACTCAAAAAAATGCCTTTTATCTGACCATGTGCTTTGCACGTGATCATTTTTTAAGGGCAAAATTATCAAATCAAAATTTATATAATCTGATCTATAGTCCCTCACATTCATAAAATATTTTTTTTTGTCCTTCAAATTTCATAAAATGAATTATTTCGTTCCTTACATTTCACAAAATGAATTTTTTCATCCTTCATATTTTACAAAATAAAAATTTTCATCTCTCATTGATCATGTGTACGAATAACTTTTTTTCTAAACTCATGTATATATCTATTGATTTCACATGAATAATACAAATAGCATGTAATATATCTCTATTTGATTTCACCTAAACGTATTATTTAGGTGAATTTAAATAGATATATATATAGAGGTTTTTAAAAATTATTAGTTTTTCACTGATATTCATTTCCTTTTACTCAAAAATTGAAAATAAAAAAGACTTTTACTCCTAAACATTATCAAGTGTTTATATCGAATTAAATTTGGACAAAAAAATAAACAAAGGGAACGTATAACAAAAGGAAGTGATTGACACTTTCAAATTTTAAGACAATTATAAGGTAAGAAATTCAACTGTTGGTCTTAAAAGTGATGAGTAAAAACTTCAGATTTAAACTGCAATTTGTTAGCATAACTATAGAATTCGAATTAGGACCAATTAATTAGATGACCTTATTACACAACTCAATAAATGAATTATTACCAAAAGATAAATACTACAAATATTGAATAGATTCACATGGTAAAATCAAATAAATAAATATATGGGTTTAAAACAAAATTGTTAGATTTAAGCCCATGTATATATCTATAAATAGCATGTCTATAATTATAATTAGTCTATTTAGGTGAAATCAAATAGAGATATTTTACATGCTATTCGTATTGTTCAAGTAAAATCAAATAAATATATACATGGATTTAAAAAAAAAACTATTTATACACATGGTCAATGAGGGATGAAAAAATTCATTTTGTGAAATGTGAAGAATTAAAAAAATTATTTTGTGAAATGTGAGGGATAAAACAATTCATTTTGTGAAATGTAAGGGATGAATCAATTCATTTTGTGAAATGAATTTTAATTTATAGATCGGATTATGTAAATTTTAATTTGACAATTTTGCTACTAAAAAATGATCACATGCAAGGCACGTGATGAATTCTGATCAAATTTGAAGTCGAAAACTTAGGTAGGGACCAAATTTGACCAATGTGAATTTCTAAGGGACATGAAAATACACTTTTAAAAGTGAGGGATGAAAAAGTCATTTTATAAAATGTGAGGAATGTTTTGAATGATTTTCCCTTGTATAAACTTTGTCCTCATTTAAGCCCTATATTCACATGTGACGTCAAAAGTGAATATTCTTTCTTTATTTGGCTTTCCAATCAAAATTTGGAAAACAATTTCATAATGTCTTCAAACACCTCCTTGATGGACCGGTTCCCATTAACCTAAAAGTATAAAACATTTAATTATTACATGCTATAATAACTTTTATTTCTAATGGTTAAGGTTTGAAACCCCAGAAATTAGAAGCCTTGAATTCTAATCCATTTATTCCTTCCCACTTTTTAAATCCCACTCCTCCCATACCAGAAAAATTAAAAAAAAAACTTTTATTTATCATTTGGCCTAGTTGAGCTGCTTACGTTTTTGACCTTCTCCAGTGAGATGTAGTAATTCACCACTGGTAAAGTGAGGTCAACAAAATTTTAGACTCGCTTAGGGATAATCTCAATATTGTCTTCAATTCTTCCCAGCAAAGAACCTATTTGCAAAAAGTTTAGGGAGAATTGTAGTTCTGGTTCCCAGTCTATTATTCGTGTGTACATTTGGTCTCCAATCTATTTCTAAAAGTAAATGTAGTGACCAATCTATCCAATTTGGCACAAAAGTGAGCAATTGATGAATTTCATCCAATTTCCAATGGAAATGGTGGCACGTGTAGTCACATGCCATGACTTATAAACTTTTCATTTTGGGTTAGTTACATTTACCTCCCTTGAGGTTTGACCAAATGATAATGAGAAGGAACAAATGTGTATCAGAAATCCCCTAAGAAAGAAAAGGTAGAAAACAGTGGAAGAAAATTTTATGAAAAAAATAAAATAAGAAATACTACAAGTTTAAAAAAAAGAACAAACACAAACAAATTCTATGCATAAAAGAAAATATGTACATCCTTCTGGCCTGAAAAAAGAAATACATTAAAATCAGAAAAAAAGGAAAACAAAACTTTAGATGAAAAAAGGAAACCAAAATGAGAGATATAAGTTAAAAGGTATCAAAAAAATTATCTAAATATTTTTTGCACAAAAAATAAAAATAATTTTAAAAAACATCTTTTTGAAATGAAAGAAATAATTACCCAAAAAAAATCAAAAAATTGGAAACTGAATGTACTTTATATTTTGGACCAAAAATAGAATATACTACATGCCCAGAAGAAACCCAGAACTACATCAAATCAAAATAGCAAAGCTCGATGAAGGCCCTTATATGGCCATGAATTTTAGGAAATTTGAATTCAAGGTTGATGAAGGATTTTGGAGTTACGGGACTTTGGCTCTTAATTCATGAATCTTTGAACTCGTAGTCAGTGGTGTAGACCCGCCGCCATCACCAGTTGGAGAACCTTGTTTAAATTAGCCATATAAGGGTCATCCATGTCCCTCATGATCCAGCACAAAATAGACTGCTCTTGGCTTAAGGATGCTGCCACGGACTCGGGTAGAACACTCTTCCGCTCCACCATTTTGCATGTTTCAATGGACATCGCAACAATGGTGCCAACACCATCTCAAGAGCAGATGGTAGTGTGGGACAGGTTGGAGATCAAAGTCAGTTACAACATCCAATTCAAATTCAATTGCAACATTTGAGTTGGTGGTAGCAGATGGGGCGTCTTGGGGCCATTTGATCAATGAATTTCCTTAAACCGCCATTAGCTTGGTTGTATTTGTAAAGGCAACACCCCCGTCACCACCACTAGCTGCACTTCTATGTTATTGTCGCTACCGCCCTTCCTAGAGGAAACCACCCAATTCATTATTTCTCCTCAGATAGGAAATGCCATAATCCACCTAAAACAAGGAAAGAAAGAAATTGAATATAACTCAAATTATACCAAGAATGTATGTGATTGTCCTAAATTGGAAAAACCCACTACAAATATCTCAAATTTGAGTTGGTGATGGTAGAGGGGGCAACGGTAGTGGCGATGGTCGTTAGACAGCTATCAACAAACTTTAGCCCCTGTAGACACAGTTGTTGCCTCTTTTTGCTACCATGGTTGCTCTTCTAAGAAAATAGTCAAGAGTAGACAACAAGTCAAATTTAATGGGTGTTAAATGTAATTAACCCAAAATAAAAAGCATTCAAGTCATGACACGTGATTGCACATGCTATTATTTTCGTTAGAAATTGGATAAAATCCATCAATTGACCACTTTCACACAAAATTGAGTAGATTGAGGACCACTTTTATGTTCAGAAATAGATTAGGGATCAAATGAGCACATGAATGATAAATTGAGGACCAAAATTACAAATCTCCCAAAACGTATACCTAATGTGTGCTCTGAGCATGATATTGAAACCTGTCCCTTAGTTTGCAAGTAGATGTACAATGGCGAAGGATACTAGGATTATGTTGACAAAGGTTTGCCATTCATTTGTGTTTGTGTTATCCACCAGCGCACACCTTCTCCCACAGAAAAGGTCGCACCATAGTGTCTTCAGTTTTTTTATGTTGCGGTATCGTATTCTCTCTTTAATGAAAGCAGGATTTAGATTTTATTGACTATCCTCTTCCATTATTCGCTATACAAAGAAATAATGGTGCAATATTTTGTTTTGGGCATGTTTATTTACTCTTATTTGGTATTCATCCATTCCTAAAAAAAAAGAAAGAGTAAAAGGATAGTGTACCTTGCTTAAACACCATAAGTACCCAAAAAAAAGGAATGTCAAAGAAGTGAACTGCCCCAATATAAATATTTTCTTCAAATATTTGTCCTTCTATATCCTATGATTATCTTTGGTTCGAAAAAAATTAATATTGAGGGGAGAACAAAAAAATTAATGATTAATATGAAGGAAAACGGGAACAAGACAAACCAACAATAACTCAACTAATGAGTATAATAATTGCAAATGTTTTTCGTTAAAGATAAAACTATGCAAAGTTATGGAGTTACATATATTTTGTGAGGGACTAATTCCACTTTGCTCTACCTAATTTGTAGTCAATTTCCACTTGGAACCTTAAGTTTTGAATTTGAACACATTGCACCCTAAATTCTCGGATACATGGTATTTGAGAGTGCATAGAATGCGTAAATATAACAATTCTACAAATTTGAATCCTAACAATTGGGAGTGAGAAAGGCATGGTGAGGAGTGGGATGTACAAAATAGATAGCAATTCTACATTAATAAAAGGATTAACTGCACTTTGCACCCCTTACCTTAATTCTCACTTTGTATGCTAAAGTTTATAGTAGACGCGTAGCACCCTAAATTCTCAAATGCATCCCATTATTCCCATTTGACACCATTTCTCAAATGTCCATACTCATCTTCCCTTTCTTCTATCTAACCCAGAATACATAAATAATGAATTATCATCAGCAGCCTTATATTGTAGTTCTCTATTATGGTGCAAAATGAAATTAATCCTTTTGTTCATATCTAGTTGCTATACTCGCGCGTTGTATGCATGCTCCTTACTTTAATTAGTTTTGGTTATGGCAACTCAAAATGGGCAAATAGAAGAATTTAGGGTGCAATATATCCAAGAGTGAGGGTGACAACGGAGGCAGGTGCCCGTGGGAATAGAAATGAGGTGAGGATAAAAATGGGGCAGGGGGAGGGGAACTTAAAATGGGGCGGGCAATGGGGCAACATACGCCCGCCCCATCCCTACCCCATTTGACAAATGCCATTTTTCACTCTAAAATAGTAGCAGCAGCAGTAAGGCTAATAATACTTCAGCCAGAAAAATTGAGCTTCTTCATCACTTTTGCATAAGCCAATGGGACAGTACCAGGACGTCTAACTTGCCCTCGGTTTCTTGGACTTTAAGGTGAGTTTGTTTGATAAAACTAAAATCTGAAAACTGAACTCTGAAATTTGAAATTTGAAGTTTGAATCCATTAAATTATTGAATTGTTAAGTATCAAATCTAATACATTTAAATGCATATCACATTCAATGATTAAGTGAATAGTTTATCACTTAATTTTGGGAGCAAGTTTTGCCTAAATAATTTAGTGTTACTTAATTAATTCGGATGTTCAATTTTTTATTATTAAATAGTCTGAATATGTTAAGATTTGAATCTATTAAATTTAAGTACTGAACTAGATAATCAAACAAGATCTAAATGTGCATTGTCCCGCTTCCCTTCTTTCCAATGCCAGATGTGCCACTTCCCTTCCTTCCAATGCATAATTAGTTATAATACTTTTATCAACCCCACGAGGGAAGCGGGGCGGGCACGGGGGAACTAGTGGGCAATGGGGCGGTTGCAGTTCCTATATTTATTAGACTCCTCAATTCACAAATTTTGCTATTCTAAATGGTCCCTCCAAGTCCAAGCCACATCTAAGTGTGATAAATTTTACTTTACCCCTTAAGTTCAGACTTAATGTCTATTTTCCTTATCTACATTAAAGAATAAGGCTAATTTTTTTTGTTAATTTCGGTTAGATATATAATAGTTGAATTTTTTAAATAAAGATTTGTTTAGATATTTATTATTTGACTAATTGGGAGCTTTAGCTTCAGCTTACACTCATTATACTTTTGTAGGAACTTAACCACCAAATGTCAGTGTCTGTGAGAGCTTTACCCTCTATTTTGTATTCTATATATGTGCTCAACTCCTGGTAACTTAATGTAGGATTCCGTATTCTGAACTCAAAATTAAGAAAGTTGTTTGTCTAATGCCATTTATACAAGGCTTGCTCTGTTGAGATTTGCACTAATCTAGAGTTTAGATGATTAATTGGTACTTCATCCTTTATATTATTGAAAGATGGAATCTTTCAATGAATCAACTATCTCGCATTAGGGAAGTAAATTATTTTTTAATTTTACTTATGCGCATATGGTAGCTAGTTTCCTATACGAAAAAAATCAATTTTCTTGTTCTCAAAGTAACGTTCTCTAATGTAAACTGTTTTTTTTTCTTTATAAGTGGAAGGCCTTGAATCTTTCTGGTGACAATCTTTCTCACTTTGCCATCCAACTCAATCCTCCCCCATTCTCTATCTCAAACTTCTTATGCTTCCATCCTGCTTCTTGCTCTTGCTCTTGTAGGTATGTGCATTATTCAATTTATAAATACATATTGTTTTGTACTTCATTTCTCTTAATTTGGTTATGTCCTCTTTTTTATTCTTTTTGACCAAAGTTCAAAAAATAATTTCTGCATGTGCATAACATAAAATATTAATATGATGGTTAAAAAGTAGTCCGTATTCTAATAGAATATTAAATTCAGTTAGACTAATTAAATATTTCTTTTTGTTTTAAAATTACTTGACATGCTCATGAGTAATATGTATGTGTGTGTGTGTTTTTTTTGGGTGCATCAGTAAAGAATATCCATGCACAAGGACTTGTTTGCAAAAAGTTTATACCTAATGTATGTCTTGAGCATAATATCGAAACCTTTCCCGCAGTTTGCAAGCAGAAGTACAATGGCGAAGGATGCTGTGATTATGTTGACAAAGATTTGCCATTCATTTGTGTTTGTATTTCCCATCTGTGCCCACCTCCTCAAACAAAAAAGTTCACGCATAGTGTCTTCAGTATTTTTATGTAGCGTTATTGCATTCTCTCTTTAATAAAGGAAATATTTAAATTTTATTGACTATCCTCTTCCATTATTCCATATGCAAAGAAATAATGATGCAATATGTTGTTTTAGGTATGTTATTTACTCTTATTCCGTTTGGTATTCATGTATTCCAAAAAAAGAAAAGAAGAGAAAAATAGTAAAAGGATAGTGTAACTTGCTTAAACAGCATACGTACCCAAAAAAAAAAACAAAGAAAATGAACGTTAAAAAGTGAACTAACCCAATATAAATATTTTCTTCACCTATTTGTCTTTTTGTTTTCTATGATTATCCTTGGTCCTAACAAAATTAAAATTGAGGGGAGAAAAAAATTAACAATTAATATGAAAGAAAACTTGAACAAGACAAACCAGCAATAACTCAACTGATCCTTTATGTAGTTTTTTTTTGCTAGTGTAATTGGGAGGTCTTGAACCCAAGACCTCTCAATTACACTCTGTCTTTCCATACCACTCAATCCATCCATCCATCCCCCAAGCAATAATTCAACTGATGAGTTTAATAAATGCAAATGTTTTCGTTAAAGATAAACCTATGCAAGTTATACAGTTACATATATTTTGTTGTGAGACTAATTCCACTTTGCGCCACCTAATTTGTAGTCAATTCTCATTTTAAATCTTAAGGTTTGAATTTGAACATATTGCATTCTAAACTCTTGAATATGTGGTGTTCATGAAAATTTCAAGGATGTAGAAAAGCAACTAAAAAATCAATAACAAATTGATGAAAATATCAATTTAATTACTTTAAAACTTAAAGGGTACAACTCCGGCTTCTTTTACAAAAAAAGGTAAAGTAAAAGTGCTATCTTGATTCTTATTCTTTTTTAGCATAGATCTAGGGCAGCAAATCAGCAGACAATAATTTGGTAATTGATTGAAAATTGCCTGAAACTTTGGTAGTTGAAAACTTGAGCAGCCCTCAAGGAAGAAAATGTCTCTATATCCACAAATAATTTGGAGATTTAGCAGCATTTCAACGCGGATGACCTCACAGATTTGGAGCAAAAACATCTCTTGATCTACAAATAATTCGTTGATTTGGCAGCACTTGAGATTTGCACAGATATTGTCTCGCAATCCACCATTTCAATTTGACAATTTGAAGATTTAGTAGTACTCGAGATTTGATGAGCTTGAAAAATTGGAATATCTTGTTGAACTCGAAGGACTTGCGGATTTAATGATGACTTGAAGGATTGAGGGACTTTTTGTAGACTTGAAAAGCTTGAAGCAGAATTTCTTTAGTAGTTTGTTTGCTACAACTTGTGTCTATTTGTCTCCTTCTATTTGTGTGTCTGTTCTTATTTAGAATAGAAGCACTCTATTTATAGGTGAAATTAGGGTTTTTCCACCTCTTAATGGATTACTTGTGGCTTAAGAAACCTGCAAGCCAAGAGAAAGCATTATGTTAGTCCATTATGCTTTTCCAGCTCTTAAAGATAGATGTCGTTCTTCAAAAGTTGATTGCTCTTGGCTCTTTGCATTGCCTTCACCTTTAATTGAAGTAGTTTCTACTAACATTGATTCTTTAGCACTAGGGTTGGGGAACTTTTTATTTTTGTCCGTGTTTTTCTCTTTCCAGTGGCCTTTGATAGGGACAATCATGCCATGATTAGCAATATTAAGTTCCAAATCATGTGCTTTAGATTTTTCAAAAGTTTCAGGCTGGACTCCTTGAAGGATGTATGAAAGCTTCCAATGCATTTCTTGTATGCACATCTCTATAGAGAAAGGCTTAGACAACTTGTCCTTGCAACTTAAACTCAATGTGCACCACTAATCAATGTAGTCCATCATTGCCTCATTTCTCCATTGCTTTGTATTGGTGAGTTCCGTCATACTAATAGTGCGATGTGCGCTATAGAAATGATTTAGGAACTCATTCTAATTACTCCCAACTATCAATTGTTTTGGCTTTCAAATCAATGTACCGGTCGAAGGCATTTCCCTTCAAGGCTTGGAAGAATTGCTTTAGCAAGAAATCTCCTTTAGTGCTAGCACTACCACAAGTCTCTATGAAATGTTCTATATATTGCTCTGGGTTACCTTTTCCATCGGACTATTGAAACTTTTAAGGTTGATAATCAAGCAACATCTTAGATTGCTAGTCCTTTTTGGGTATGGTTTCCAATAGAGAGATGAAAATTGTGACAGACTAGGAAATTGTGCTTTGATAGAGTTGGAAATTATCTCTTGCAGTTGTTGAAGCAAAAGAGAGGCAATAGACTGATATTGTGACAGCCCTACCTCCCCCTAAGGCGAACCAAAGGGTTCGGCGGGCCGCCTGCCCAACTCTCGCCGGGACTCAGTCGTTCACTCACATAAATCAGAAATAGAACCACAAGAAAGAGCAAAACGAGGATCCAAAACTTAAAACAAAGCTTATATACATTGCTATCTCAGAAAGAAGTACAACCGTCGAGAATACAAAAATTCTCAAGTCACCCTACAACCAACCCGTGCCAAGCACTAGGGCGAGAACCAAAATAAAACCAAAACTAGACCCAGCCAGTCGATACAGAGCTCTCGCCCTTGCTCGCCTTCCCCTGTTAAGGAAAACAAAACTAAAGGGATGAGCTAAAAACTCAGTGAGGTTCCGAACATAGAATCAAGCCATAAATCAAACAATAAGTCAAGAAACATTTACAACATGTACAATAAACCATACATGAAAAGGATACGTTCGTTTGTTCATTCGTTCGTTCGTTCGTTCTCTTGTCATTCCCCTTTCCTTCATTCATTTGAAAATGCATTTTTCGTTTATACATAAAACCCTCGTTCGTTCGTTCGTTCGTTCATTTCATTCACCCTCTCTTGGACATTGGCCAGGCTCCACCAACCTCCACCAACCTACAAGGTAATACTCGAGTATACCATACGTTCACCCAAGTTACCAAATCGCCCGACCGAGTCCGCTTCTGGCTCGAGTCGATCGGTAACAAGGGGCAGTGGCCAGTTTAGCCAAAAGGCTTACATTCATGCACAAGTAACATTTCAATCATTCAATCATTGAAAAGTTCACAATCATTTAGGCTGAGTGCGATAAAGTACACACTCGCCTAGAAAACTCGTTTTGGCTAATCATTGAAAGCGTTTAACATGTTATCAGTCATATATATGATAAGAGTTTATTTTACGTATTTTTAAGTGCATTTTATTAGTTAATTTTGAGTTTATTATTTAGTTTTATAAATAAAATAAAGAGGTTTTTGGTAAAATTATATATTTTTGGTAAAAGTGGATAATATTGCATTTTTAGTGATTTTAATGGTAAAACCTTCATTTTTATGCAGGAATGATGACTCAATCACCAAAGGATGGCAAATGAGGTGAAAAATAGAGATTTGGTGATGAAATTAAGTGGTGAAAAGAAAAATGAAGTGAAAAACGTTCAAATGAAGAATTGCATTTCAAGTCAGTTTTGACACTCTTCAGTATTTTGACCATATCTGGAGCTACACTTATCGGATTGAGGTGATCTTTATACCATTTTAAAACTAAGAAAGAGACCTACAATTCGTATGAAGACATCGAAATCCATTTCTGCCATCTTCATGGGCAAAACGTTGGAATACAGAAGCTGCATTCTGTGGTCGGAAGTTAAAACAGAGGTTTGAACAGGTGACAGTATTTCGATCATATCTCAGGCTACAAAGCTCCAATTTGGATGATTCTTAAAGCATTGGAAAGCTAACTCAAAGGGCTACAACTTTTGTGTTTTCCACAAAAGCTAGTTCGGCCTGCATCATGGAGAAAATTGCAGTTGAAATAAGGCCAGAGTGAAAACGCGAGTAGACAAAACGCGAGTTATGCCGCGTTTTGTGTAGGCGCGTTTTATAGCCGAAATTCTGCAATTTGACTCAGTCAATTCTCTTGTGTTCATACCACTTTCCAGCTATAAGATGCAAGGGAATTCGGTGCACATGCTTCTGCAATAAAAGAGAAGACCAAATGAGTGTGGACAAAAGGAAACATCATATCTTTGACTTCTTTTTACAAAATCTGAGTGGAGGAAATTATGAAGTGAGAGGAATGGAATTTCTACCACCTTTTATGCAGAAAAATAGAGAGTGAGCTACGGGAGAGCTTGAAACTGCAGAAATGTAGCTCTTTCATCTCCCTAGTGTTAGTTTAGCTTAGTATAGAGTAGTGTAGCTTTTCCATTCTTGTTTATTATCTAGATTAGGATGAAGATGGAGGATGAAGAAGGCAAGGAAGAAAGCTCATGTGACAAGGGTTGTATTCCTTCTAAACTCTTTATCTTTTGTATTTGATTCCAAGTTTAGTTAATCTACAAGTTCTGGATTTTGTGTTCTTTATGTGTTTCTAAAGTTTATACCTTGGGTTTGGTTGAACTTTCTATAATTGTTAGTGTTTATTATTTGGTTATTTGACTGCTATGATTTGAGCAAGTTATTTAGCATTTTGGCTTCTTAAATCATGATTAATCTGGTACCATTGATTGTGATTATCTAAGGTGTTGTTTCTGCAATGAAAATTGAGATTTAACACTAGTTCAAGAAGTGCTAAACATAGAAAGTACACTCACGAAAGTAGAGGTGCATCTATGTGGTTTTTAGTGATTCATTTCATGTAATTTCATTGAAGAAATGAACTTGTAACTAATTTTATAACCATGAGAATAGGTATGGATTAGTTATAAGTATAATTGATTCACTACGAAAGTAGGAGTCAAGTGCATTAGGAAATTACACCATAACTAGCCTAGATGTAGTAATTAATGATCCAAATATAGCACTTGCATGAGTAGTTAGGGATACCATAACCCAAGGAGCTTTCATTTGTTATTTTGTATAATTTCAGTAGGTTAAATTTGTTATGATTCATTGATAGTCTAAATAATAGAGAAGCTTTAGTAATACCGGTAATTGTTCACTCTTCCCTGTGAGATCGACCCTTAATACCCTATACTCGCTCACGATTCGTATACTTGCGATAAATCGCGTGTGGGGTGTTTAGGAGTTTATAAATGTAAAACTTGATTAGAATGAGGCAAAATTGATATGTATACCTATTTTTCCGCTCCACGGGAGGTGCCCTCACCAGGTCGACGGTTAATTGGCGGAGGAGAAGGTGAATTCTCCTCTTCAGTCACCTCCATCTCTTCATTAACCTCCCTCTCCTCACTGCTAGAGGACGAGGTTATCACACGTCTTCCCCTTGGCATAGTACCTATTAGAAAATATTGCAATTAACCACATGTAATTGGACACAATTAAAAATTTAGCCATGAATATCCTAAAATGATCCAAATAATCTCCAATTTATTCCTTCAAGTGATAACACGTCCAATAACTAATGTATAAGACCAAATAAGCAGAACCAAAATTTATGCCCAAAAATTACTCAAAATCACCAATTGAAACAAGATATGCAATAATTATAACCCAATCGGTGAAATTAGCAACAATTATGATTATAACTATTGAGAATTTCAATAATAATATGCTTTTAGCTATAATCATGTTTAGGCAAAAATTAAACTAATTAACTCACCAAATCAACCAAATTACTCACTATACACAATGCACATGCTTAAACATCATCAACTAACCATTTTTAACCATAATTTAACATCACCAATGGCTCAAAAACATCCTAGTTCCTTTTTCCAATTTCATCTAAATATAGCAATTGTGAATTTTAAAGTACTTGAAAACCAATAAATTGCTACATTTAAACATTTAAACATGCTTAAACAATCATAATAATCATGAATAAAATCAAAAATAGCCATGAACCTCATCAAATTTTCGAAATTAAAAGATGTCAGATAGCTCAGGATAAAAAATATGAACTTCTAAAATCAAAAGATTTGATGAAGAAACTTACCTCAATCACGTAGAAGGATGTTTGGTGATGCTAAAAATGCAAAAAGCCCTATGAAACAACCTCCAATTGACCTCCAATTGAAGAAATTAGAGTTTAAGAACCCTAACCTTCAATCCCTCAAAAACCTGATTTTAGGTGTTTTTCTTGGATTTTAATCGGTTAAAAAGGTTGTATGAAGCTCAAAAGGTGTTGGGGTGATGATTTTTAGCAAGATTATGGAGTATAAATGAAAATTTGTGAGTTGGGTAGAAGGAAGAGGGAAAAACGCGGCTGGAAAAATTGGAGAAGTGAAGAAGAAAGGCTGAAATCGCGTTTCTGAAGGATATATTCAGACACAGAAAATGACAAGGGTTTATTTTACGTATTTTTAGTGTGTTTTATTAGTTAATTTTGGTTTGATTATTTTGTTTTATAACTAAAATAACTAAGGTTTTGGTAAAAATCTACATTTTATGTTAAATTGGCTAAATATTGCATTTGTTGGATTTTTATGGGAAAAACTTCATATTTTGTAGGTTTAATGATTCAATCATCAAATGAAGTGCATTGAGAAGATATTTGGATGATTGAAGATGGATTAAAGTGGGGAAAATAAAATATGAAGTGTAAAAGGAAGAAATGCAATTTGAGGACAAAAATCAAGAAAAGTCAGCTTTGACAACTCAGACATATTTTCGTATTTTGACTATATCAGGAGCTACAATGATCGGATCAAGGTGATCTTGGTACCATTTTGAAGCTAAGAGATATATCTGCATTTGGTATGAAGACATCAAAGTCCAATTCAGCCGTTTTCCTGGTCAAAAGGTCGAAACACAGAAACTTATCTGGATGGTCGAAAGCTGAAACCCAGAATTGACCAGTCTATGGTATTTTGACCATATCTCCGTCCACCGATCTCCAAATTAGATGATTCTTGAAGCATTGGAACTCTAATTCAAAGGGCTACAACTTTTGTGTTTTACACAAAAGCCAGTTCGGCCTTCATCATGGAGAAAAATGCAGTTGAAGTGAGGTCAAAAGTAAAAACGTGTCTGGCAGCCGAATTTCTGTAATTTGCTCAGCCATTTTTCTCATCTTCACACTACTTTCCAGCTAGAGTTGGAGAGAAAACGTAGGCTGCACATGCTTCAGAAGACATAAGGAAGAGATATAGCCAAGGTTCCAAGTCAAAAGCCATTATTTTTTACTCCCTTAACAAATTCAGATTTGGAGAATCATAGCAGAAATTTTTGACTGGTAAGGGAAGGACTTTTCATCAGCTTATATGCAGGACATTCAGAATCATACGGGAGAAGTTTGGAGTCTGCAAAAATGTAGCTTTTCCATTCTCTTATTGTTAGATTAGTTTAGTATAGAGTAGTAGTTCATCCTTCTTGTTTATTAGCTAGGCAAAGATGAAGAAAGAGATGAAGAAGGCAAGGAAAGAGCTCATGTGACAAGGGTTATTTTTCCTTTCCAACTCTTTATCTTTTGTATTTGATTCCAAGTTTAGCTAATATACAAGTTCTGGATTTTATATTTAATATGTGTCTTTAAAGTTTATACCTTGGGTTTGGTTGAACTTTCTATGATTGTTAGTATTTATTATTTGGTTATTTGATTGCTATGATTTGAGCAAGTTATTTAGCACTTTGACTCTTTAAATCATGATTAATCTGGTACCATTAATTGTGATTATCTAAGGTGTTATTTCTACAATGAAAATTGAGATTTAACATTAGTTCAAGAAGTGCTAAACATAGGGAGTACACTCACGAAAGTAGAGGTGCACCTATGTGGTTTTTAGTGATTCATTTCATGTAATTTCACTGAAAAAATGAACTTGTAGCTAATTTCATAACCATGAGAATAGGTATGGATTAGTTATAAGTATAATTGATTCACTACGAAAGTAGGATTCAAATGTATTAGGAAATTACACCATAATTAGCCTAGATGTAGTATTCAATGATCCAATTATAGCACTTGCATGAGTAGTTAGGGATACCACAACCTAAGGAGCTTTTATTTGTTAATTTCTTGTATAAGTGCAGTAGGTTAAATTTCTTATTATTCATTGATAGTCTAAATAATAAAGAAACTTTAGTAATACCGGTAATTGTTCACTCTTCCTTGTGGGATCGACCCGATATATACCCTAAACTACTAGTTGATCTGTATACTTGCAGTGAACGGGTGTAATTCGGTATTTTTTAGCTTGCACGTATGTAAAATACCCGTCAAGTTTTTGGCGCCGTTGCCAGGGAAGATTTGGCAATATCGGTGTGAAGAGTAACTTTATTAGTTTAGACATTTTATTAGTTATTGTGTGAATGTTATTTTCTGTCATTTTAGTATTTTCTGTGTGTATGCATTTTATCACCTATTCTTCTTACTAATTTTGCTCTTAAGTTGTTTAAAAGCAATTTTAGGTGATGAGGAGGATAGATCAATTTGGAGGACAAAGCTTGAGAAATGAAAGATTGGCAATGGATGGTTACCTAGTGCAAAGCTCCTTCAACAGAGGTAACCAAGAAATTACTGAAGGTATGTCTTTTGAAGATGGTTTAAGGTGCTTAAAGGCAAAATTTGATGTTATGATGGACACAATTATGCATGAAATTGAGCAAGGGAGGAATGTTAATACTTTTAATTCTTATCATGTGATTTGTGACTTGTGTGGAGGTTATCATGCTACTAATACATGTATGCAAGCACAAAATGTGGATTATTATTATGAATTAGAGCATTACAATCCCTGTTTTGATCAATATAGTGCTAATTGGATCAATTCTCCTGCTTATGGTTGGGATAATCAATGTACTTATAGTAATTCTTCATATTTTTACGATTACCAACCTGAATGTGTCCAATATGAATCAAAACCATCTTGGGAGTTAGCAATAGAAAGAGTAGCTAATGATTTTAAACCATCTTGGGAGTTAGCTTTAGAAAAATTAGCTAATGTGACTTCCGACCGTTTTGATAGGATTGAGAAAAGAATAGATGAATTAACTTCTCACTTTGGCAGAATAAATGAGCAATTGAATGCATTGTGTGAGGTTATTTCTTCTAATAAATTGCAAAATGATCCTAGCATGAATGGTAGGAATGTTGTATGTGAAAATGGATTGCATTTTGATGAAAATGATGAATCTCAATTGTGTTTCAATGAGCAAATGTCTATTTCACATGATAATATCTTTGGAACTAACTTTGAACCTCAAGAGGTGAGTTTTAATGACTCATTGTTCACCCCTCTTGAGGAGTGCATTGAAAGTGTAGGTTCTAAGGGTATTGCTGCCCAAGATACTCTCATGGCATTCCCGTTGGTAAGTTCTCAAGTGGTGCATATTCAAGGTAATATTTATGAAACACTTGGGATAGGTAAGTCAATTCCATTTCTCCTATCATTAGATCATGTGACTTTTGCTATAAAGTCACCATTTAATGATCCACCACGACCAAAAATGGTGGATTATTCGTTAACTAAGCCTCCTTGAAAAATGAGGTGAAATAGTCAAGCTATTGACTTTAAAGAAGCGCTTATTGGGAGGCAACCCAATGTTTGTTTAAGTTTATGTTATTTTGTGGTGATTTTATGTTTAAAGTATATGTTTGAGTTATTTTGTTATTTTTCATTTGTAGGTATTGGAAATGGAAGCAAAAGTGACCAAATGAGGTGAAAAAAGCGAAATTTGATCAAGGAACTCAACCCCTCAATTTGAGTAATTGTTGTTTTTGATTTGTTAGAAGGGGTTAAAATGCATATTTTGATCATTTTACATGTGCATGCATTGAGAATTTTAGCAAACAAATGATCTATGATGCATTTCGTGTGATTGGGGTACAAATGGTAATTTTTCAAAATTGGCTTTCTGCAAAAATTTCGCAGAAGAAAACGCACTTGTGCTGAAAACGCGCCTTATAATCGCGTTTTCCATAATCGCGTTTTCAATTCTGCGCCTATACTGAAGAAAACGCGCCTCAAAACGCGACAGAAAGTCGCGTTTTCTAACAAGTCGCGTTTTCCAGCCTGATCAAAAATTGAAAATGCGCCTTCAAATACGCGACTCCAAGTCGCGTTTTATAACACAGTCGCGTTTTCGATCCTGCAAGATATGTGAAGAAACGCGACTTCACAAAACGCGGCTTGGTGGCGCGTTTTGATGAGTCGCGTTTTCGGAGGAAAAAAAAAATTTGCAGATTCCTTGATTCTCTTTTTTCTTCTTTTCGTCATATATATTTTCTTGTACCTTGAGTTGCTTATTGTATTTTTTTTATAGGTACATCACTAAAACAAGGGCTTGAAGTTACGGATCGCCGTTTTGATGTCTTAAGCCTTTGTTATCACTTTTGTTTCTCATTTTCCATTTTTAGGTTTACATCACTAATGGTTATCCAATGGAACTCATGAAGCGTTGGAGATAAACGGACAATGGATTTTGAAGCTTCATATTCAATCACATCATAGGGGAGTATTACTTTCTTTATCTTGATTTTCCTTTTTACACATTGAGGACAATGTGTATGTTAAGTGTGGGGGGAGAATTGAGATTATATATATTGTATGTGATTGAATTATTAGTTGCAAATATTGGACTTGTGTTAAAATTCAAAATTTTTCTAAAATCTTGTCCAAAATTGCAAACTTGCCCCAAAAAAATTTCATATTTTTTCAATTTTATCCAAGGGGTAACAAGTTTCATACCATTAGTAGTTCAAATTCCTTCTACATTTGAGATAAATATATGTGATTTGGAAACTTCTTTTCTCATTTAACTTGGAAATGACTATTATGTGATTATAATTTTTGCATTTGTAGGAAAGTATATCTTTTAAAGTGGAGAAAATTATGCCTATATTTTTTTGCATATTTGATGAAATTTCTTCTCTTTATTGGATTTTATAAGTTAAGTGATAAATATGGTCAATAAGTGCAATACTCTTCTCATGATTATTTTTTTAGAAACTTATTATTCTCTTTGCTATAAAAAAAAAAAGAAAAAAAAATGATGAAAAATGAAAAAAATGAAGAAAAAGAGAAAAACAAAAAACAAAAGAAAAAAGAAAATAAATAAAAATTCTTCTACTCCAATGATTCTTGTACTTAGTAACCGGGAGTCTTCATCTACAAATGTCGACTTTCGCGTAAAACGGTACTTGAATTAAGAGTATGCAAAGCAACTTGAGTATGTGAAGTGTTGAGTAACCGGTGATCTTCATCTAAAAATGTCGATCCTCGCGTCAAAAGGCATTCTCACGTCTTAAGTAATATTTAGATATGTAATATTAATAAATATCTTTTTAAACAGAATTAAAAGATGATCATGAGTTTAGGAAGCATTATTATTGACCATATGAGTTGCTTGCTTGTGAAATCAGGTAAGGATGAAAAATCGATTTGAATTTGTTATAATGATGGTATAATTGGCTCTCCTTTACTTGATATTATGAGTACTTGAACTTAATTGAATAATTGCATAATGGTTATTTACTTTGTTTTGAGGAAATAAAGTTGAAATGCTACATATGTTTATTTTCAAATTTTGGATCATTGTTGGTTTGTATTTTTATTGCTTGAGGACAAGCAATGGTTCAAGTGTGGGGGTATTTGATAAGGGTTTATTTTACGTATTTTTAGTGTGTTTTATTAGTTAATTTTGGTTTGATTATTTAGTTTTATAACTAAAATAACTAAGGTTTTGGTAAAAATCTACATTTTATGTTAAATTGGCTAAATATTGCATTTGTTGGATTTTTATGGGAAAAACTTCATATTTTGTAGGTTTAATGATTCAATCATCAAATGAAGTGCATAGAGAAGATATTTGGATGATTGAAGATGGATTAAAGTGGGGAAAATAAAATATGAAGTGTAAAAGGAAGAAATGCAATTTGAGGACAAAAAATCAAGAAAAGTCAGCTTTGACAACTCAGACATATTTTCGTATTTTGACTATATCAGGAGCTACAATGATCGGATCAAGGTGATCTTGGTACCATTTTGAAGCTAAGAGATATATCTGCATTTGGTATGAAGACATCAAAGTCCAATTCAGCCGTTTTCCTGGTCAAAAGGTCGAAACACAGAAACTTATCTGGATGGTCGAAAGCTGAAAACCCAGGGAATCTGACCAAGTTCTATGGGTATTTGACCATATCTCCGTCCACCGGATCTCCGAAATTAAGATGATTCTTTGAAGCATTGGAACTCTTAATTCAAAGGAGCTACAACTTTTGTGTTTTGACACAAAGCCAGTTCTAGGCCCTTCATCATGGAGAAAAATGGCATTTGAAGTGAGGTCAAAAGGTAAAAACGTGTTCTGGCAAGCCGAATCTTTCATGTAATGCTCAAGCCATTGTTTCTTCATCTTCACCCACTACTTTCCAGCTAGAGTTGGGAGAGAAAACGTAGGCTGCACATGCTTCAGAAGACATAAAGGAAGAGATAATAGCCAAGGTTCCAAGTCAAAAGCCATTATTTTTGACTCCCTTAACAAATTCAGATTTTGGAGAATCATAGCAGAAATTTTTGACTGTAAGGGAAGGACTTTTCATCAGCTTATATGCAGGGACATATTCAGATGCAATTACGGTGAGGAAGCTTTGGAGTCTGCCAAAATGTAGGGGCTTTTCCATTCTCTTATTGTTAGATTAGTTAGTATAGAGTAGTAGTTCAGTCCTTCTTGTTTATTAGCTAGGCAAAAGGCATGAAGAAAGAGATGAAGAAGGCAAGGGAAAAAGAGCTCATGTGGACAAGGTTATTTTTCTTGATCCAACTCTTTTATGCTTTTGTATTTAGATTCCCAAGTTTTAGCTAATATAACAAGTTCTGGATTTATATATTTTAATATGTGTCTTTAAAGTTTATACCTTGGGTTTGGTTGAACTTTCTATGATTGTTAGTATTTATTATTTGGTTATTTGATTGCTATGATTTGAGCAAGTTATTTAGCACTTTGACTCTTTAAATCATGATTAATCTGGTACCATTAATTGTGATTATCTAAGGTGTTATTTCTACAATGAAAATTGAGATTTAACATTAGTTCAAGAAGTGCTAAACATAGGGAGTACACTCACGAAAGTAGAGGTGCACCTATGTGGTTTTTAGTGATTCATTTCATGTAATTTCACTGAAGAAATGAACTTGTAGCTAATTTCATAACCATGAGAATAGGTATGGATTAGTTATAAGTATAATTGATTCACTACGAAAGTAGGATTCAAATGTATTAGGAAATTACACCATAATTAGCCTAGATGTAGTATTCAATGATCCAATTATAGCACTTGCATGAGTAGTTAGGGATACCACAACCTAAGGAGCTTTTATTTGTTAATTTCTTGTATAAGTGCAGTAGGTTAAATTTCTTATTATTCATTGATAGTCTAAATAATAAAGAAACTTTAGTAATACCGGTAATTGTTCACTCTTCCTTGTGGGATCGACCCGATATATACCCTAAACTACTAGTTGATCTGTATACTTGCAGTGAACGGGTGTAATTCGGTATTTTTTAGCTTGCACGTATGTAAAATACCCGTCAGAAAACGCGACTAAAAACGCGCCTTAAACTCGCGTTTTTGAAGTCGCGTTTCCTGCACAAATCTTGCAGGAATGAAAACGCGACTGTGTTGGAAAACGCGACTTTGAGTCGCGTTTCAGAAGTCGCGTTTTTGAGTCTTGATCCAGGCTTGAGATGCACGTCAGTCCACCAGTTGAGATGATGTACAACATCTCAGAGGCTTTTGCTCAGCTAGGATGGGCTCCGATTCTCACCCTTCCAAACCATTACTACCCAGACTTGGTACGCGAGTTTTACGCCAACATTGAAAGTAAGGCGCGCCATAGTGGAGAAATAGTTGAGTCCTGGGTGCGTGGAAGACGAATCACCTTGTCACGGCAAGATTTGGCTGCTATTTTGGGGTGTATGGATGACGGACGTCCAGTAGATTTGAAGAAGGAGTTTGTTCCCCCGAATAGGAGGTGGGATCCCTCATTGGCCATGGCTAGGTTTGGTCTCGAGTACCAACCTTTTCGCTCTACCAGAAAGGAGACTATATTGGCGAATGTATTCGAACCTCGTCATCGTCTTATCATTTACATGATGGCTCACAATGTCATCCCAAAGAAGACGGGGCACACGGAGGTCCGCAAGAGCGATATCTACTTCTTGGATTACATGTTCCATAACCGGACATCTCCATATGCTCGGATTTCATTGCCTAACATCATCATCAGCCACATTAGGTCTACGGCGAGGCGTAAGACAACTTCCTTCAAACTTTCATTTCCTCGTCTACTGACTTTCATCTTCTCCCGTTTTGAGGTTCCCTTGGAAGGCATGCGGCGGGAGTATGTTCCACCACGTGCTGAGATGACTATCACTACTCTTCGCCGCCTTGGTATTGGCACGGGAGACATTCCACGCCCTGTTCAGGAGCGGAGACAAAAGGCTAGACATGGTCGGGATGAAGCTGGACCTTCTACTGCAGCACCACCTCCTCCTCCACCACAAACTAATTGGCAGCGACTTTTTGATCATATGGAGGACTTTGCATTCCAGTTCGCTGACGTTAGGAATCGTCTAAGCCGAATTGAAGATCATTTGGGCATTCATCCACCGCCCAATCGTGATGCACAGGATGACGATGATGCTGAGGGGGATGACTGACTTGGCACATTGCAGAAGCTATCTTTAGTTGATGAACTTGCTTGCCTAATTATCTTCACTTGTGGAACTTAAGATGTTTAACTTCATTTTATTTTTCTGTTTTCTATGTGGTAGGTACTTATATTTTGACAGTGGTTCGTGATTAGTGGCTGATAAGGATCTCAGCCATTGACTTGGGGAGTACTTCTTTCTTTTCTTTTCTTCTTTTGTTTCATTTCTTCCCTACACATTGAGGACAATGTGTTATTTAGTAGTGGGGCTGAGAAATGAGGGTGTCGATACTTTGTCGGTTTTAGTTGTGTTTGATATAATTCTTGTGCTTAAATGGTGTTTCTTGTGGTTGCTGGCAGGGAGTTTTAGTCCAGTTGTGTTTGATATAATTCTTGTGCTTAAATGGTGTTTCTTGTGGTTGTTGGCAGGGAGTTTTAGTCCACTTTTAAGGGGAGATTCTGTCAAAATTTTTCCAAAACCTTATACACATATATGTTATTAACTATAATAAATAAATAAAATGTTGTCACTTATCCTTTTAAAATAAATATATGCGGTTTTAATACTTCTTTTCTCATGAAATTTGGAAATGATTTTTATGTGATTATAATTTTTACATCTATAGGAAAGTATATCTAGTAAAATGGAGAAAATTATGCCTACATTTTGTATATTTAATGAAAATTCTTCTTTTTATCTAATTTTATAAGATAAGAAATTAATATGGTTAATAAGTGTCATACTCTTCTCATGATTACTCTTAGAGGGAATTTTATTATATATATATATATTGAAAAAAAAAGAAAAAAAAAAGAAAAGGGTGTTCGACTCCAATGTGATTCTCAATACCGAGTAACCGAGGGCGTTGGCATCTACAAATGTCGACATTCGCGTAAAAAGGTACGATTAAGAGTATGCCAAGCAACTTGAGTATGTGACTGATTGAGTACGGGGATCTGCATCTAAAATCGTTGTCTTCGCAGTTCAAAGGCATTTTTCACAACTTAAGGTTAATATTTAACCCATTAATATAAAAAAAAAACTAAATAAAAAAATAAATAAAAAGTAAAATTAAATCCCTCTTTAAAAAAAATAAGAAGTTGATCATGAGATTAGTTAGCATTTTTATTGACTATAGGAGTTGCTTGCTTGCGAAATTGGATAAAAATAAGAAGTTGAGTTGAATTGGTAAAATTATGGTATACTTGGCTCTTCTTTGCTTGATATTATGAGTACTTGAACTTAATGGAAAGATCACATAAGAGTTATTTACCTTGATTCAAGGAAATGGAGTTGGAATACTACATATGTTTATTTTTCATTTTTTTGGTATTTCGGATGGTAGAATCCTTTTATGCTTGAGGGACAGCAATGATTCAAGTAGTGGGTATTTAGATAAGAGTTTTTCTTACGTATTTTTAAGTGCATCTTTATTAGTTATTTTGAGTTGGATTAAACTTTGTTTTATAAATCAACAATAAAGAGGTTTTTGGTATAAAATTACTATATTTGGGTTAAAGGGATAATATTGCATTTTTAGTGATTTTAATGGTAAAACCTTCATTTTTATGCAGGAATGATGACTCAATCACCAAAGGATGGCAAATGAGGTGAAAAATAGAGATTTGGTGATGAAATTAAGTGGTGAAAAGAAAAATGAAGTGAAAAACGTTCAAATGAAGAATTGCACTTCAAGTCAGTTTTGACACTCTTCAGTATTTTGACCATATCTGGAGCTACACTTATCGGATTGAGGTGATCTTTATACCATTTTAAAGCTAAGAAAGAGACCTACAATTCGTATGAAGACATCGAAATCCATTTCTGCCATCTTCATGGGCAAAACATTGGAATACAGAAGCTGCATTCTGTGGTCGGAAGTTAAAACAGAGGTTTGAACAGGTGACAGTATTTCGATCATATCTCAGGCTACAAAGCTCCGATTTGGATGATTCTTAAAGCATTGGAAAGATAACTCAAAGGGCTACAACTTTTGTGTTTTCCACAAAAGCTAATTCGGCCTGCATCATGGAGAAAATTGCAGTTGAAATAAGGCCAGAGTAAAAACGCGAGTAGACAAAACGCGAGTTATGCCGCGTTTTGTGTAGGCGCGTTTTATAGCCGAAATTCT
>NC_040039.1:31944182-31982333 GCF_003713205.1 Coffea eugenioides
TTGTAGTTGAATTAAAATCTGAAGTTTCTGCTCAAATTAATTGTGAGTCTAAATAATAGAGTAAATTAGTATCTAATAATTGTTTTAAATTGCTCCTCGTGGGATCGACCCGATACACATCTCGTACTACAATTGCGACCTGTATACTTGCAGTCCAACGGGTGTAAATTCGGAATTAAACTTGCACTTAAAGTAAAAACTCGTCAAGTACAAGCCATATAATCAAGAAACATAACAAACAAGGAACACTAACCGAATTATGCTAAATAACGTCCAAAATGTCCTATCGGATCTTACCCTCGGTCACTGAGAAAACCTATGATTCAACGAGAAAGAATATTACAATTCATCTAGCAAAACAAGTAAGTGGAATCAAGGAACTCGACTAGTTACGAGTAAAACGGATAAAAGCGACTTTAAAGTGAAAAACAACCATTTGGATCTGTGGATGGAAATAACTAGGGTGTCATAAACCAAACTCAAAGGGTTATAACAGTTCCAATGGAAAACACTTGAATCAAAGTCAAGTCGGAATCCAACTAGATAGGCTCAGAAATATAATTTTTGGTTAGTTGCTATAGTAACTGAACCAGCCTGAAATAAAACTTTTTACTTGTCAAGAAGACTTGAACTAACTTAGAAATTGCAATTCTAGAATCTAGTCTGATTTTATTTTCTACTTTAGGAGAGATTATGACCAATTCAAGACTGCTCAAATTAGACTCCAAATAGCAATGTTTTAGTACAATTTTCTTTCGAAGTTCTAAAGCTGCTTGGTAGAAATTTAGGAATTTTCTTTTGAAATTCTAAAATTTGAGGTTTTTGTGCCTACAATTTGAGATTGCAAATTGGAGCAAGAAGATTGGCTCCCGGTATAACAAATACCCTATGCCAGCTATGACATTTGGTGGCGTATTGCCTACTGATCCAAAGGTGAATAAAACAAAATTTCAAGGAAACAAAAGGAAAAAAGAATATGAAGAAAAGAACTAAAGGCAAGAATAAGAGACAAAAAAATAAAATTAGCTAGAAAATGATTTTGACCCTTCAATATAAATAACACTATCAATCAAGCGCTGAAAGGGATTTCTCATTTGTATACTCCTGATATCGAATGGCCTTTATGAGCAAAATAATTTTCATACAATTGCTTGAATTAAAAACTACCTTTTAATAATCATGATAAAGTTCACTAAGATATAGAATATAGTAAGACAAAGAAAAAGGAATATAGTAAGAAAAAGAAAAGCAAAAGCAAAAGCAAAAGAAAAGAGAAAAAAAAAAAGGAGAAGAAACAAAGCCAACCTAAATATGTAAACTTTCCTTTGCTATTTTCTCATTTTTCTTTACCATCGTAAATAATGTAAGCCTTCTCTACCTTTTTCTCACATGGCATTTCATTCACCCAGGGTCCTACATAATAATAAATTATTAGTTTTGATATGGTTTGCACTCTATTCTCTTGAAAAATTTTATAAAAGATATTTCAGATCTACTTAGTACCTTATCAATAAATATTACACATTCTGAATACACTTTAGAAATAAAAATAATTGGTAGATTACACCAAAGCCATTGATTACTGACTTTTTTTTTCCTTTTGTTTAAAGAATCAATTGTAGTTCCCTATTTACCTCTTTGACAACTCCAATTCATGACCTTTCAGCTACAAGTAGAGTATCTTACCAATTAGATCATGCTTCATTGTCATTGATTATTGATTTGAATTGATAAAAAAAATTAATAAATAAAACAAGCATCAATCTTCTTCAATTGATATATTTACATAAGAAAGATAAATAAGTTCGCTTTTGACAACATCAATAAGTAATTCTCTCTAGTCTAAGCTATACATAATCCATCTATCATGGATTAAGATTAATGCATATCCCAAAAGTAAAATCATCAATGCACAAAAAGCAATAGCTCAGAAGGGACAGAGGTCAGAATAGAACTTCCACGAACCCTTTGTAATAATCTTGCACTTGGTCTACAACAACAAGGTAATAGACCCTTGCGGCCTCGCAAGGTCAAGAAAACTCAAATGGCCTCTAGTGAAGTTCAGAAGAGGGGAAGTTACTCGTGATGGGAATAAGCTCAGGAGAGATACCACCATAGTTCTAGTCATCTAGACTTTTGTATGCAAATCACCTTTTCACCACCTGCATGAGAGAAGAAAATCAACAGAATGGTGACTTTCATCAATATAGAGGCATTGTGATAAAATGCAAAGAAGATGGTTTCTTGGTTTTTATTAGTTTGCTGAGGAACTGCCATTGCAATTTGATATACATAAGGAAGGATTTTTTTGGCTATTTCTAGACCAATTGTGGACTTCAGCAGCTTAGGCTCCAAGTGGTTCTTTAATTTAATGGGGAACTGATGGGACATTTTCTCTGTAAATTGCAATAAATAGAAGACGGCCAGCTTGTCTTCTTGATGTTAGGGAATGCTCATGACCGCTGGCTTTTGGACTTGAACAAATCTCAAGTTTCGTATCAATCGGCTATAGAAGGTTCTGTCAAACATACTATATTCGATCTCCTTAAAACTTATCTGCCAATTGTGCATCACAATTGGCACAAGCCACACAGAGGAGATGAGTTGGGTTCGGCAAATTTGGAATTGATTATGCAAATAACAACATTAGCACCTTTTGGCTCCAAATGTTCCATTTAAATCAACCATGCCAGTTGTTTATTGCCAGAAGAAGATGCTGTGAATTTTATCTTTTTCTCGTGAGGAAAACTAAGAGCTTTTGCTTCCTTTTTCTCAAATGTTCTTCATTCCATTTCCTTAAACTATGTGCCTTGTGCATCACAATTGACTGCAAGCCACATAGAGCAGATGACTTTAAGATTGAATTCGGCAAATTTGGTGGTAAGTATGCGAATAGCAACATGAAAAATTCTACACTAAGCATAAGCAATGTACGTATTATACTTATACGATATATACAAATTAAAAGATGGACCCATCTCTTGATATTTAAAAATTTTCGTGTTTATTTGTATATGTCGCTTAACAATATCATGCTTTTATATTCTTTTAGTGGACTCTAACAACGTTAGGACCTTTGGACTCCAAATTTTCGGTTTAAACCACCCTGCCAATAGTAACAAGAAGCTGATGTTGTGATTTTTATCTGTCCTTATACAGACTATTTGAGGAGTTGGTTTCGTTTGTTCTGGAATAGACATGGTTAATTACTCGTTACCTGAATTAGACATTTTGGTCCCCTTAGGTTATGAACATGTCCAGATTTCATGAAATTTGAGCATCTTATGCGCTACTTGAAACATCCTCAAAAAGCACGATTTTAGTAACTTAAGGGCTCTACAGCGTTGGGGGAGGAAAAATGTTCGTGATCCAATTGAAGATTACTCCACACTTGGAGCATAAAAAAATTGAAATTGAAGGACGATAGGTTGAAAAAAGATTGAACTAAAACATTAGGGAAAAAAATTTGCAAAATTTGCCTATTTCAATTTTTTACGACTCAATGGGTGCCTAATTCTTTGTACGACCTTCACTTTAATATTTTACACTTCAAGCTTCACATGCTTGATCTCTATCGCTGATTGAGGGCAACCGATGTTCAATATTGGAAGTAATGCGGGCGCAAAATAAAACATGTCAAAATTGGTAGGTAGCATTTGATGTGTTATCCTTCTCTTTCTCTCCAATAATTGTATCCCACAATTATATCTCTCTCACAGTGTACTTTTTCTTTGTTATAGCGTTTTATTTTCTTGTATGCCTATTGTAGACAATGGAATTTTAATTAAATTCTAAAAATTACCATTGGTCTATAAAATATTTTATCCAATCGGATATTGCCATATGGCATGTACACTTGGAAAAATTGGTTATTAAATAGCCAATTATATTTTGCCACGTGTCAAGGTGAGGTGTTCCAAATTTATTCAAATTGCAGGGATATCTCCACCAACCAAATCATATCATATCACATGTCTACTGGATAGACATTTAAATATTTATTTCTTATTAAAGGGATAATATTTAGAGTCGTTTGATCCATATATATCTCTTATATACTGCAATGGTCTGTCCAATCAGACGGCGCCACGTCACTTGTCCCCACGAGTTTGGCCAATCGAGGAAATTACTTATCTCTTTATTAATAAATATAAAATGAAGAGATAATATTTGACTGGCACAGTCCTAATATGACTGCACGTCTTGCAAGACAAGTAAAGTGGTACACAGGTCTTCAACCTCTACCCCTTGCTACAACTATAAATAGAGGTCTCTCAACCAAATCAAACACACACAAAAAAAATACACAGAGGCTTCAAAGAGCATCATACACTCAAGTGGTGAAGCTTCCAAACTACTAAGGTCGGCTCTCAAGCTCCTCAAGTCTTCCGATATCAAGGCTTGAGCTTCAAATATTTTCCAGTTCTTCAAATCTTCCATATCAAGATTTGAAGGAATCGGTGGTGGATCCAAGAACAAGCTGCGAAGCCCTTGGATTGGTGTTCGAGGAGAAGAATCGAGGGAAACTCTCCACAAGTTCGAGAAAACCCCAGAGATTGTACCTACATACTTTTCTAAATTTATATATCATATATTTGTCGTGTATTTTTTCTTGTCGTTTTGCAGACTTGAAATTTTTATCGCGTACAAATTTTTGGCACGCCCGGTGGGACCATCTCTGCCTTCCATCTCTTCTCCTCGAATATTCAACTACGTCTATCACCAATGGCACCAAAGAGCAACAAAATCGTGATTGCACGTTCCAAGGCTACTGATGCTAAGCCTGTTCAGGAAGCTGCACACGTTGCCACCAATACCCGCGTTATTGGCCCCGTGACAAGGAGTATGACGAGAGCCTCCACCCAAAGTAGCATGGAACCCTCGGCGCCAACTCCCGTCTTCGGGTCAACATCACAAATGAGCTATTCCTCCACGATGGGGGTCCAAGACGTTTTCACCTCGATTGAGAAGGCTCTTGCCATGCTCGAATTTGGATCCGAACCCAAATTTTATAAGCATGACGATGATTCATCAAGCACTGGATCAGCCTCTTCACATGAAACTCTTCATTCAAGATTTTCTATTGAAGATTCTGCTGCTTCTTCTGCTGCAATGCCTGCCATGATGACAAATACTTTAAGTCTCGAAGAGCAGGTTTCGAACATGTCCAAGATGATGGAAACCATGATGAAACACGTTAAGGACCAAGATGCTCTCATTGCTCAACTGCTCACCCAGAAAGATCATGCTCCTGAAGGAAGCCATGCGAATCGTAAGGAGCACCAAGAGCGTGAAAAAGGTAAAGACAAGGTGAAGGAAGTATATGTGACCGCCGATGGAGCTATTCCCGTGGAACAACTGAAGGAGCTTGTTGAAGGCGTGATCAAAGATAAAAAGGAGGGTGGTTCAAAGTCAAGCTTTACCTACTGCAAGCCTTACACTGCTAGAATCGACAACCTTGCAATGCCTGCTGGATATCAACCGCCTAAATTTCAACAGTTCGATGGGAAAGGCAGTCCAAAACAACATGTGGCCCATTTTGTCGAAACCTGCAACAACGCTGGAACCTATGGCGACCTTCTAGTCAAACAGTTCGTCCGATCCTTGAAGGGCAACGCGTTTGATTGGTACACTGATCTCACGCCGGGGTCCATCGACAGTTGGGGACAGCTGGAGCAAGAATTCTTGAATCGCTTCTACAGCACTAGAAGAACCGTTAGTATGCTGGAGTTGACTAACACTCGTCAATGGAAGGATGAACCTGTGGTCAACTACATTGATAGGTGGAGAAGTCTGAGTCTCAATTGCAAGGACAGGCTGTCTGAACCCTCTGCCATAGAAATGTGCATTCGAGGAATGCATTGGAGCCTAAGCTACATTCTGCAGGGTATACGCCCAAACACATTTGAAGAATTAGCTACTCGTGCTCATGACATGGAGTTAAGCATCACGGCCAATGCAACTGATGGGCTTCCTATTCAAGCTCCGCGAGTGCAACCGTCTCGTCAAAACAATGAAAGGCAAGAAAATAAAAAAGGGGGCAAGCCTCCTTCAAAATTCAGTAATAAGGAGTCCATGGCAATAAATACAGCTCCCATGAAAATTGCTACCAAGGTGAGCCGAAAGGTCACTGAGAAGTTGGATCCATCTCAAAATAGGTCAATAAGAAGACCCACGTTAAAAGAGATGCAAGAAAAAGAATACCCATTTCTTGAATCTGATTTACAAGGGATGTTTGATGACCTGTTCAAGGAAAAACTCCTTGAACTTCCTGAAATGAAGCGCCCAGAGGAAGCCGGTCAAGTCAATGATCCAAACTATTGCTGTTATCATCGCCTGATTGGCCACCCTCTCACTAAATGCTTTGTCTTTAAAGACAAAATTATGGAATTGGCCCGTCAAGGAAAGATCCTTCTCGAGGAAGATAAAGTATCGGCAAATCAAACGACAATAATGTTTGGGTCTGTGTGCTGTCCGATAGAAGTTTTAGCCACAACAAGCAGTGCTTCGTCCAAAGAGGTTGAGAAATCCTCAATTGAAGACGTTATTGAAGATGACAACGAAGGATGGACTTTAGTCACTCGAAAGAGGACTTGCAAGCCAAAAATAAAGAAGTACATCTTCTCGAAAAGCATTTATTCGACAAAGCCGAAAGTGACGATGAAACGACGAAATGCGACAAAGAAACAAAAGGGAGTCGCCACAACACCAATTTCGTCAGATTTTCAGCTTCTTCAAGAGGTTCGACAGCCCGTGACATTGAGAGAATTTATACCCAAGGGGTATTTAAGTGACGATACTGATAATTCCACTTCTTGTAATGTCGTCAAAGCTGAAAATCCTCAAGTCACACAAATTGGCACTGAATTTGAGAAAAAACTCAAAATCGATGATAAACCACCGGTGGATTGTGCAACGACCATCATTTTTGATGATGACGATTTAACTGTTGAGTTCAAGACCCACAATCGACCTTTGTTTGTTAGCGCATATGTTCGAGAACAAAAGATGAATCGGATACTCATTGATAGGGGATCTGCTGTCAATATCATGTCCGTACGTGCTATGAAAGAGTTAGGAATCTCAAGTGATGAACTCTCCCAGAGCCGCCTCATGATCCAAGGATTTAATCAAGGGGGGCAAAGAGCAATAGGCCTCATAAGGCTTGAATTGCTCATTGGTGAGCTGTCTTCAAGTGCGTTATTTCATATCATTGAAGCCAAAACCTCTTATAACATGCTCTTGGGAAGGCCCTGGATTCACGAGAATGAAATTATACCATCTACTCTGCATCAATGTTTCAAATATTGTCGAGACGGTATTGTTAAGAAAGTTACTGCCGATGACAAACCTTTCACGGAAGCCGAAACTCACTTTGCCGACGCCAAATTTTATCTTCACAAAGAAGCAAAAAGAAAGGAATCGGTAAGGGAAGAAAGTCAAGATTCCAAAGTACCCATTTTGCGGTATACTCCAAGATCAAAGAGAGAAGAAGGTCAGTCTTCTTTTATCGGAAATGACACATTAAATGTTCCGCTCACCAAGATAGAGCCTGTTAAAATTGAGAAGGTGAGCTTGCAAGGGTTTGTTCGTCCCAAAGAAGAACCGGCAGTGGAACATTACTCGCTACCAACTAATCGGACTCAAGAAGGTTTTGATCCAAACGCCTATAGACTTCTTGCTAAGGCGGGTTATAACCCAAATGAGAAGAATACATTGGGCAAACTCCCTCCTGAAGTGACTGGCGAGAAGACTCACGGATTGACACCTACGCAGAAAATGTTGAAAGAAAGGGGCTATAATGTTGAAAGTTCATCGATGGGTCTTGGTTATCAACCGCCCTCTCCTGTTCGTATAATGATCAAAAGAGCGAGTTGTAACTATGTGAACGAAGAAATGGAGGTCACAAGCCGAAAGAGATCTGTGTTCGACCGATTGGGAAATAAGTCAAAACGTACTTCTGTGTTTGACAGACTTGGCCCGCAGCCGAAAAATTTGAAGTCGCCTGTCTATGAGAGATTAGGCAGTAAAAAACAAGAGTACCAAGTTGCCAGGGAAGAAAGTCTTACTCCAATAAAGAAGAACGGACCAAGAAAGCGAGTCTCCAATTTCTTCATGCACTATGGAGACTTATTCAATGTAAGAATTGAAACCATTTTTGAGGAACAGGGTCAAGAAAGTATGGCTTCCTGTCACCATATTACGATCAGTGATCCCGAAGAAGAAGAAGAAGATGCAGATGACGCTCCCCCTGAACTTGAACAAGGGGTAAAAAATACAGTCGATGAGCTAAAAGAGATTAACCTTGGCACAAGCGACGATCCTCGCCCAATTTACATAAGCTCTTGTATGACTCCTGAAGAAGAAAAAGAGTATGTTGATTTGCTGCTCGAGTTCAGGGACGTCTTTGCCTGGAATTACTCAGAAATGCCTGGTTTGGATCCAAGGGTCGCCGTTCATAATTTGTCTGTCAAGCGAGGAACAAAACCTGTCAAGCAAACGCAAAGGCGCTTTCGGCCCGAATTGATTCCTCTGATAGAAAATGAGATAAATCGATTGATTGAAGCCGGATTCATACGAGAAGTAAAATATCCAACATGGATTTCAAGCATCGTCCCTGTAAGGAAGAAGAATGGGCAAATTCGAGTTTGTGTTGACTTTCGAGACTTAAACGAGGCTTGCCCCAAAGATGATTTTCCTCTCCCCATCACAGAATTGACGGTAGATGCTACAACCGGGCATGAAGCACTATCTTTTCTCGATGGATCGTCTGGCTACAATCAAATACGCATGGCGCCCGAGGATGAGGAGCTAACTGCCTTCCGCACCCCCAAGGGAATTTATTGCTATAAAGTAATGCCGTTTGGCTTGAAAAATGCTGGAGCGACATATCAAAGGGCAATGCAAAGAATATTTGATGATATGCTCCATAGAAATGTGGAGTGCTACGTTGATGACCTTGTGGTGAAATCAAAGAAGCGAGAGGATCATATTCAAGACCTTCGAAGAGTTTTTCAACGCCTTCGGAGATACCAATTAAAGATGAATCCTTTGAAGTGCGCATTTGGAGTCACTTCTGGCAAGTTTCTTGGTTTCATCGTTCATCAACGGGGGATAGAAGTCGATCGATCTAAAATTGATGCCATTGTGAACATGCCTGAACCGCGAAATATTCATGAATTGAAGAGCCTTCAAGGGAAGTTGGCATATATCCGGAGGTTTATCTCTAATTTGGCCGGGCGATGCCAACCCTTTAGTAGACTGATGAAGAAAGGGGTACCCTTCGAGTGGGATGAATCGTGTAGGAATGCTTTTACAAGCATCAAGGCGTATCTCATGAATCCCCCAGTGCTGGCTGCGCCCATTCCAGGAAAACCATTGATTCTCTATATTTCCGCTCAAGAACGGTCGGTTGGGGCCTTACTTGCTCAAGAAAACGATGAAGGTAAGGAGAATGCACTGTATTACTTGAGCCGGATGATGACATCTAATGAGTTGAACTACTCACCCATCGAGAAGTTGTGTTTGGCACTTATATTTGTCATTCAGAAGTTGAAACATTACTTTCAAGCACACACTATTCGACTCATATCTAAGTCTAATCCCATTAAATATGTCATGGCAAAACCTGTACTGTCTGATCGACTCGCCAGATGGTACCTCCAGTTTCAACAGTTTGAAATTATTTACGTACCTGCGAAGGCTGTCAAAGGACAAATATTGGCAGACTTTTTAGCCGATCATCCCCTACCTGCCGAGTGGGAGTTGACTGATGAACTTCCCGATGAAGAAGTGTTTATGGTCGAATCGTCGTGGTCAATGTATTTCGATGGAGCTGCTCACCGTGATGGAGCTGGTGCGGGAGTTGTCTTTTATACTCCTGAAGCAGATATATTGCCATACTCTTTCACTTTAACACGCCGGTGTTCCAACAATGTGGCTGAATATCAGGCGTTGATTCTCGGTCTTGAAACGGCTGTAGACATGAAGCAGTTGCATCTTAGAGTCTATGGTGATTCAAAATTGGTGGTAAATCAACTTCTTGGTGTTTATGATGTCAAGAAACCCGAATTGATCCCATATTATAAGTATGCAAGACAACTCATGGGATATCTGGGCGATGTCACTATAGAACATATCCCTAGAAATTTCAACCAACAAGCTGATTCTTTGGCAAGGGTGGCGTCCATGATCACTCTACCTTCTCATCGAAATCAAATTTCAATATGTCAAAATTGGGTCATACCTCCGATGTTTGATGAAGATGATGATGGTGAGGAAGAAAATACTTATCATATTTTTGTCCATGAGATCGAAAAGGAGGATTGGCGTCATCTCATAGTAGATTACCTTAATCATGGGAAGTTACCAGAAGATCCCAAGAAAAGGGTTGATATACGTCGTCGAGCGCCACGTTTCATTTACTACAAAGGGACGCTTTACCGAAGATCATTCGATGGGGTGTTTCTACGATGTCTTGGAGAAGATGAGGCCATGCAAGCAATGGAGGAGGCTCACTCTGGGATATGTGGTGCTCACCAATCTGGCCCGAAATTACACTTTCGCATTAAAAGAATGGGATACTACTGGCCAACAATGGTGAAGGACTGTATTGATTTTGCTAGAAGATGTCAAGCTTGTCAATTCCATGGCAATTTCATCCGTCAACCTCCTGAACCATTGCATCCAACTGTAGCTTCTTGGCCGTTCGATGCTTGGGGTTTGGATATAGTTGGACCGCTTCCAAAATCTTCTGGAGGACACATTTTCATTTTGGCGGCGACAGATTATTTCTCAAAGTGGGCCGAAGCGGTTCCTCTAAGAGAGGTCAAAAAGGAGAATGTAGTAGATTTTATCCGCTCGCACATCATTTATCGATATGGGGTCCCGCGGTATATCATCACCGATAATGGTAAACCTTTTTGCAATGTAGCAATGAACAAACTTTGCGAAAAGTTTCATTTCAAACAATACAATTCGTCCATGTACTACGCTGCCGCAAACGGACTCGCTGAAGCATTCAACAAGACCTTATGTAATCTGTTGAAGAAAATCGTGGATAAATCGAAAAGGGATTGGCATCTTCGAATTGGAGAAGCGCTTTGGGCATACCGAACCACTTTTCGAACTCCCACACAAGCAACCCCATATGCGCTTGTTTACGGTGTTGAAGCTGTTCTTCCACTTGAGTGTCAAATACCTTCGCTAAGAATTGCAATTCAAGAAGGGCTCAGTGGAGAAGATAATGTTCGTCTTCGCCTTGAGGAATTAGAAGCACTCGACGAAAAGAGATTGGAAGCTCAGCAACGGATTGAGTGTTATCAGGCTCGCCTTTCAAAGGCATTCAATAAGCACGTTCGACCCCGCTCTTTTCAAATTGGAGAGTTAGTGCTCGCCGTTCGGAGACCAATCATTCTCACTCATGGGGGACAAAGAAAGTTTACTCCTAAGTGGGATGGTCCATATGTCATTCGAGAAGTATATACAAATGGCTCATACAAGTTGGTTGCTGAAGATGGATTAATGGTTGGCCCCATCAATGGCAAGTACCTAAAAAGGTACTATGCATAATCGGAACCGCGCGATGCTCCTGGCCCGCATGAGCTAAAACTGTGGATGGCAACCACCAATGGTGTAGTATGTGGTAAAACTGCTGAAACACTCCACCAAATCTAAGGTGGTAAACAAATAGATACTCCTGGCCCGCATGAGGTTAAAATGTGAACGGCAGGAACTACGTGTGACTTGATTCCCTTGTTGGGATACGTAGGCAGCTTAGAGGGCAACTTCTAAGTTCAGTTACACCACTCCAAATCAAATCCTTGTTCCTTGCAAAAAAAAAAAACCTCTCTTTTTCTTTGAGATAAAATGCTAAATTTAAAAGTTCTTTTCTCTTAAAAAAAAAAACAACAAGAGATAAGAAATAAAAAGCATTTTATTATTCAAAAGAAAAACTCATTACATGGAAGAAATGAGTGATAAAATAATTCAAGGAAAAGAAGAACATGGTGGAAAGTCTAAATATCAAATTTGCATTCCACTACAGCTACTTTATATGATTCAAGTGCAGATTTCATGTCTTCAAATTCCTTCATTGCGTCATCAGTCATGATGCTAGTATTTTCAATGGAAGATAACTCATCATGCGCTTGGGTTATTTCAGCCTGGATCTCCTTGAAGGTCTCATGCTTTTGATCGATAGTCGAACTGATTTCCAAGCCTTGTTTCTCCAAACTGATGAGTTCCTGTTGCAGAACCTTCTTCCTGTCTTCAATGGACTGCAACTTTTCTTCAAGACTTTGCAAGTGACAAGTTAGTCCTTCTTCCTTTGCCTTAACTCTCTCGAGTTGGATGGTCGCGTTGGAAAGGAGTTCTGCATGTGTTTCTTTGCTCATCCTTTCCCACGATGAGGATGCCAGAACATCATATGCCTCCGCCTTGGCAAACAATTCCATCAAGTGATCTTTTAAAGGGAGACCATTGGTAGGATCCGTTCTTGTGATTTCCGCAATGATTTCCTCTGCACACTCTTTTAAAGAAGAGATCTGCTCAGTTGGAGTGTCAAGAATCTGTCCACGAAAATCCATCCACAAACTCTGCAAGTACTTCCTTCGATGCGCCTGGATCAATTTTTGACCATGAAATTCTGAAACCAATGCTACCTTAGGTCTTTTTCGGATTTCATGCAAATTAGTCAGCTCCTTCTTTGACAAGGCACCTCCACTGGGGGCAAGTTGTTTTGGGGTGCTGATAACGACTTCGTCACCTTTCTTGTTTGAAATTATAGCATCAGTCTCAAGTTCAAGTGGTGAGTTGGTACCAACATCTTCTTGGTGGAATTCAAGAAGTGGGGGCTAGAAAAAAAAATGTTATGAGGGTTTAAAAAAGAAAAAAAAAAAGAGGAAAATATGATTAGCTTAAGTGACGACACTCCAACCGACGGTGGTGAAAAGGAAACTTAATCCAAATCAGAAGATGTCCTCTTCTTCGATCGGTTCCAATGACGGTCTTGGCTACTACTACCACTCACCAACGAATGAGTTCCTCTTTGGATAGGTTCAATGCCCTGAGCTTGAGTCCCTTACTGTTCTATAGTCTCGATAGAATCACGATTGTCCATCGTTTCAATCTCGACATCTTCTTCTGTGTGAGTCACCGATAAGGATTTTGAAGCTTTGGGCGGCGTCTTCTTTGCTGGAATCACCGGTTGCGCCTTTTTGATGGCCTGTCGAGAGTCCTTTGAAGACTTGTTCTTTGTGACAATGTTTTGTGAGGGACTACTAGTAATTTTGTTCTTTGGTAAGGTGGATGAGGTAAGACCCGTTACGATCTCTATAGCTCCATCATGATGCACTGGCTCATTGGCGGGGGTAATCTTACCCTTCTTCGATGACTACTGAGGGATCTTAACGGTGAATTTAAAACAAGTTGAAAAGACGCTATTTGATCGAGTCGACCACCAGGCGTCGTAGTCTTTTGTGATCAACGGATGTTTCCTGTGCATAGGTATAGTCACCCGAGATCGCGTTTGCGTGCGAACTGAGGAATCCCATAGTTGAATGGCCTCACCCAAAGTATAAGTGTGAGTGATCTCTTTCAAATTATTCGGGATGTCCTGACAGAAGCCAAATTGCCTGCTAAACCTGTAAGGATTATATTTTTCAATAATGAAAGTATTGTCCTTACGTAAAGTTAAATGGCAGGAGCGTTGACTAATGAAGTAACTCGTGAGTCTTGATGATAAGGATCCATCATCGATCAGCACTTTTTCTTCATTCTCGGTCCAGCACAGTTTGGGAAGCATCAGAGGGTTCACTTCTTTGAAGAGTTCCTCAGCTTCTGATTTACCATGGAATATTGCCATTTTCTCGCCACTAAATCTCGTCATGCGCGCGTGGTGGCTACTCACTTGATTGTTCTCATAATATACGTCAAAGTATTGGCCAATCCAAGCATAGACGTAATGGATTGGAAAAGTTACCCCACATTCTCCAAGGTTAGGGGCGTGGGCGATCTCCCTCAACCCATGATATATGCTCGCAAGGACGGGAATTGCAAGACAAAATCTTTTCCCTGTAGCCATTAAGCATGCAACCTTGAAGACACTTGGGCGAATACGGTCGACCTTTTTGCTTGGCAAAAGGAACTTGCAAATCCAACACGCTATGAATGCCGCAATATAGGTTTCCTTTCTTAGAGACCCTGGGATACCCAGGGTGTCAAAAGGGACATTGAAGTCATTCGTATCGGCAAGGTCGTAAGGCTCCACGCTTCCAGAAGGGTTGTAAGTCATTTTTGGTTTAGATGTGGTCTTCCTTCTATTCGCTCTACTCGGAGGAGCCCTATACCTAGCCTCTCCTTTGAACCAGAAGCGAATCCAGTCCTTCATCCATACCCCTTGGTCATTCGTCCAGAGGTGGTAGTAAGCCGAAAAAAGATGCCTGCAACTCTCAGGGAGAAGTGGTTTCCCTTCTTTGTCACGAGTGAGGAGCTCCCGCGCCGAAGGAACAACTTCATCGAAAAACGTGCCGTCGATCGAAAGGCCACCGAGTCGATAAAGGTCCCAAAGTGTGATGGACAACTCCCCAACGGGCGTATGGAGCGTGTTCGTCGAGGGACACCAATATTTGAAGAAGGCCCGCAAGATATTTTCACAGCGGTCGTAGGAGTATCTCGACGCGTAGACGGCTTCAAATATGCCAGCGCGTGTGAGTATGTCTTTATACCTTCCAAGCATGTCCTCAACCCACTCCCAATAATGGGAGGTGAAGCACGCCTCACCGAAGAATGACGAAGGGGTTTTCCATGTAGCTTTGTCAACATTGAATCCCACGAACGGAAGAGTGAATTTGGCTATTTCTGGATCTCCATTGTGAAGTGACGAGTTTAATACGACCACTTCTTCTTCCCTCGATGTAGTGGAGAAAGTCGACGGTGCCACCACTTCCTTGGTCCACTTGCTAGTCCAATCTTCGAGATGAAAGCATCCTTCAAGGGGTATGAAGGATTCAGCGAGCGGGCCGATTGCTGGTTTGTAAACATGTAGTGACAAGCTCTTTGATTGAGTTCCTCCCCGTTCATCCGTCAGTGAAATATGCGGCACTGGCACGGCGTAGTCCTTAATTTGCATGATTGCTGGAATTTTGTAAAAGAAAATATTAGAGGATGCAGGAGTTTCGTGCAAGAAGTTTGGTAATTAAATTACCTAATTGGTTGCCTCTTCTCAAATCCCCGGAATTGTTTCGAACCCCTCTTCAAGCGCAGCTTGAGTTGTCTACAAAGAGGCAAGTTGACAAAGTTTAGATCAAAACCATGTATAGTAGGAATATTTGGGGGGCAAAATAATAAAAAAAAAAAATTTAGGATCAGAGTTCTAGCAAAAGGAAGGGAAGTTTTTGCTCAAATATCATTTTTGTTATTGTCCTAACAGATGGAAAAAAAAAGCAAAAAAAAAAAAAAAGAGATGGCACGAAAATTGTGATTGAATTTCAGCCCGGAGGAGTAGCTCAAAAAAAAAAAAAATATTTTGAGCCAATCTTCGTTTGCTAGTGATATTTGAAGGATACGCATGATTTCAAAGGGTAGCTCAAATTTTATTTTTGGGCCAATCGTCATTCGGTCAATTTCAATCTTCCAGCCGAGACTCAAGCCTCATTCTCAAATAATGTTTTGAGAATTTATTTGGTAAGGCTCTAAGCTTCTCAATTGACCGAAGTTTCTTGTAACAATTAAACATTGCAGACAAAAAAAGAGGAGCTTCAAGTACCTGGTGAGCAAGAAAAAATTTTGGAGTGCAGCCGATGAATGATGATTGAAGCTTGTGATTCGGCAAAGTTCCTCCGAGGTTAATCTTCCCTTTGGTGAATTGCTGTTGGAAAACTGGTGGCGGAGACAGGCACACAACGTCAGGGATGCATCGAGGTAAACACGCAAAGTCTGCTGCCGAAAGTTTCTTCTAATAAGTAAGTGTTGAAAAGAGGTCTTTGAGCACCTGAAAGAGATGATTGGCGGCCGTAATATAATCGATTCTTACGGTGGGATGCTTCATGCGAAACCAATAAAGAAGGTGATATATGTGATGCTCAGTATCTTGCAAAAAAAAAAAAAGAAGAGGGAGAACGTTGAAACTAAACTCGTGAATGTGTAATGGGAAACAAGCAGATCAGACATGATGCTAGATATTGGGTTTGAAATAAATTGGAACCATGCCGCAAGGGAACTAGAAGGCCATGTTATCCTACTGGTTCAGCGCGTAACATGTGTAAGATGCAAATTCCAAGTACCAATCACATTTGAGACACAAGGGTGAACCAAAACAAGCACACAAAGGCTATTACCGAAAGTTTCTAATGATTAAGCGCTGGGAAAAAGCCTTGAGGCATCTAAATATCAAATAATCACATTAAGAGACGACAGGCTCAGCATGCAAATCTGAAGTATTAGTCACACTAGATGCAGCAAAGTGCATACAAACTTCAAATATTAGTCATACTCAAGGTAGCAGAGTGAATTAAGATAAACATGCGAGCCGTTAGTGTAGGAATGTGTGAATACCCGTGAACAATGGTTCAGGATAATTACCTTCAAGTCGCAGCAACAGCAGCAGCTGAGTTTCGCAAAGGCCCACGACCGACGGCGTAGCAATTTAGAGGTGACACGGGAGCAGTTTGCAAAGACAAGCACCAGCAACTTGACAATATCAGCGCGAAAAAAAAAAGAAACAAAAGGAGAGAGTTGGCCCTGGTTTCGAGTGTAAAATTGACGCCTCGATCTGGGGTATATATAATAAAGGCGCGCCACACATTCAAGGAGAGTTTGGGTTGGAATAATGTTCTAATCTGAGTCTAAGTAGATCTCCTGTCCCACGGGAATTTAGTTAGTAGGATTCAATGTTGATAATTATAAGAAAGTCCCACGGCCAAATATGGGGAATTCTTTTTGTCAGTCCATCACACGCACAAGACTTCATGTCCTTTATGAATTCAATCAAATTCAACCTCTGAGGGCTTGGGGAAATATTTCAGTGATGACTCATACGGGTAAGAGTGGCAATTCCGATTGTAAAAGAAGATCAACTCCCCCAATCCTACTCTTCAAGCTTCGGCCTTATCACAAAAAAAAAAAGAAGGAACCCAAACATTTAAGTTCATCAAGGATATAAGTCCTGGAATTTCGACAAGAGGCTGGCCGGTTCGGACCTTGAACCTTGTGAAGCGGTGGAATTCATGATTGATCTTGTCTTGTAATTGGAGTTGGAAACTTTCTAGGCCAACGGAAAGGTGTTTGCATACGAAGTGCACACAAGACAAGGGCTTGATTAATTACCTATGAGATGGAGTTCCTATTCAGATGTTGAAAGCCTTTTGCGGTCAGCTTCCTACCTAAGTGATTTACTTCACAAGAGTTATCTCCGCAAAGCTTCGGTACTCAAAGAAGAGTTAAATTCCTCAATTCAAGGAGTCCTTAAGGTGAGTTTAAAGTTGATTATGAGTCTAGCGTGAATCCGGCTTCGGGACTTCCAGACTGGTTAATCGAGATTGGACCATAATAGATGGGGTTTATAACAGATTCAGCTAAAAAATTACTCCTGCTCAATTCGGAATATTAAGGCACTCATAATGTTTGCCATCCGAAACCGAAGTTGAAGGAACTAAGAAGTCTTCGGGACTACGTTGGTAACAACAGAACTTATAATGGCAAAGAGTTTCAATTCAATGAGGAGTTGAGCAAGTGAGCAAGCGACAAAGTGATAGTACAATCTATATGGGACCTCCATTTGAGTTGTTGGATTTAAATATTCGACAATTTACCAAGGGTGCGATTCCTAGTTTTAAGAGGTTATCCGAGTTTTACAAAGTAAAGAATTCTTGTACACATGATGTCTGAATTCCTGAAGGTTAAAAAAAAAAAAAAAAAAAACACCGATAGCCGAGGCCGTGTACTTGAGGCAATGGCATGATATGTGTTTTAGCTGGAGAGAGATCTCGGGTTCAGCTTTGAAATGTCATATGTACATGACACTGGCGTCCTAAGAGGCAAAGGAAGGCTTGGAAATTTGGGCAAATGGATATGAAGTCATTCGGCCTTGGAAATTGAAACCAGCAGAATTTGTTTAATGATACATATAGCGGTGGACTTGAAACTTTAGATTGATATGTTTTGACCCAAGGGATTGATATCACTAGATTTTGCATGAATTGGCGGCACCCTACGTGGCCATCTTATGATCAATTCTAAGCCACTACATTGCAAAGCTTCAACATTTGCTGGTGTACATCAAATTGCAAAAGCCACTACATGACTGGACTTTATCGTAAGACATCAAATTGGAGTAATCATTATTGATATCAAGTACTACTAGGAATTCAAGTACTACTTGGAATTTGGCGGGCACATTGCTTGGCTTAATCAAAGATCCGTGGCTATATTGATACTTAAATCCCAGCCTTGCGGCATTCAAATCGAATTGGAAAAAAAAAAGAAGAAAGGCGAAAAAAATGTCGAAACTTGTCCGTTCAATCCTTTGCTCCGATATTCCAGCATTCACGCACAAGTTTCGAGGGAGCATTTGTAGACAATGGAATTTTAATTAAATTCTAAAAATTACCATTGGTCTATAAAATATTTTTATCCAATCGGATATTGCCATATGGCATGTACACTTGGAAAAATTGGTTATTAAATAGCCAATTATATTTTGCCACGTGTCAAGGTGAGGTGTTCCAAATTTATTCAAATTGCAGGGATATTTCCACCAACCAAATCATATCATATCACATGTCTACTGGATAGACATTTAAATATTTATTTCTTATTAGAGGGATAATATTTAGAGTCGTTTGATCCATATATATCTCTTATATACTGCAATGGTCTGTCCAATCAGACGGCGCCACGTCACTTGTCCCCATAGGCTTGGCCAATCGGGAAATTATCTATCTCTTTATTGATAAATATAAAATGAAGAGATAATATTTAACTGGCACAGTCCTAATATGACTGCACGTCTTGCAAGTAAAGTGGTACACAGGTCTTCAACCTCTACCCCTTGCTACAGCTATAAATAGAAGTCTCTCAACCAAATCAAACACACACAAAAAAAATACACAGAGATATCAAGAAGCATCTCATACACTCAAGTATTGGAGCTTCAAGCTACGAAGGTCTGGGTCTCAAAGCTCCTCAAGTCTCCCGCATATCAAGGCTTGAGCCTTCAAGTATTTTCAAATCCTTCAAATCTTCCATATCAAGATTTGAAGGAATCGGTGGTGGATCCAAGAACAAGCTGCGAAGCCCTTGGATTGGTGTTCGAGGAGAAGAATCGAGGGAAACTCTCCACAAGTTCGAGAAAACCCCAGAGATTGTACCTACATACTTTTCTAAATTTATATATTATATATTTGTCGTGCATTTTTCTTGTCGTTTTGCAGACTTGAAATTTTATCGCGTACACCTATCTTATAAATTATTATTTCTAAAGAGTTAAAAAGTATCAAATTAAAGAAGCAGAAAATGTTTTGTACAATTCTTTTACCTTTTAATTTTTAAAATTATTATTGTGTCTCAAACAAGCAATACTTAAAAGACTAAGATTAGGATTGAAGTGACTATTTTTAACATGAAGTGAAGTTTCTACAAGTTTTTTTTTTAAAAATTTTCTCTTGGTAAGGAAGAAGTGGGATTTTGAGAAGCGGAAAGGAGGAAAGCGGAGAATTGTACCTAGATTCTCCACTACGCCAGTATTTGTAATTCAAATTATAAACAATTATTAATCATATTTATAAAATATTTATGACATGATGCACTAATTATGGTTAACTTAACGAATGAGCTAATAACCCTCTACCCAATAATTTTTCCAGGGTTAGGACCGGTTTGGATTGTAATCCTTGGTAAAAATCTACATCTAATTAACAACCCTCTAGCTAGCTTTTGGAAAACAATCCTCTAAATCTGCCCTTTTGCTTTCTTTTCTTTAGCAAAATAACTCCCCAACAATAGAAAATATATAGATTTCTTTCGCCTTTTTTATCTTGGCTTTTTAAATAAGAACTCACAAATGAGCAATATAACATCTGACAAGTCCACAAAAAATTATACCTTGGGCTGTTCTTTCTTTCTTTTTTTGGGTTTAATTACTTGGGACCCCAAAAAAGCCCAACAATCTAGGATTGAAAACAAAATGTTTCATTGACGAGGAGCTACAGAAAGGGTGGTTGCGCATGATATAGCCCATGTCTACAGAAATGGTGCCACTAATTCCCAACTCCATTTTTTCCTCCTGAATTTGTGATGTATACATACTTGCCAATTCCATAGTGAGGTCCCTGCCTTCTTGTGTAAGGCCCCGTTTGGGGTTGCAATACTTTTGATAAAAAAAAAATGAAAAGTACTTTTAGATACTAAATGTACTTTTAAAGTATTTGATGAATATCATCCCATAAAATTATGAGTAGAGCTTTTAGTGTTAAAAGTACTTTTAGCAAAAGCTCAAATTTGGTGCTTTTAGAGTAGCTTTTGTGTTTTGAAAAATAAAACATTAAATTTAATCTTCTTATCCTATATTATGAATCAAATAAAGAGATAAACACTTTTAAAAATTTTTGAATTATATTTTATCCAATACAATAAGTACTTATTAAATTATATCTTCAAATAATATATTTGAAAACATTTAAATAGTCTTGAGAAGTATATTCAATAAGTTACCGCAACTCCAAATGGGTGCTAAGTATCCCTGCCTCGTACTTATTCAAATCATCTTCTAGGATAAGTGGCACCGCAAAAATGGATTGGGTCTCAACCTCAATTTGGAGACCCCAAGCCAATCGAATCCTTGCCTTGTAGCCCACGATTTTTTTTCGTTTTTGAAGAATGTAGCCCACAATTCAGCAACCGTGACTTGTTATCTATTTGTAGGACGTTGAATGACAGGCCGTTCAATTGATTAAGTTCACCAAGATTGTCGAACCCAGCTAGGCCCAATTTGCAAAGCATGGAAAGAGAGACCCAAGAGGTTTCTGCCTCCTAATGCAAAATATTCCACAAAATGAGATCTCATGCAAAGTTACAAACGTTGGTAGGCATCATCCAAGAATTAATCTTTTATTTACTGACAGTATATACACTTTAAACATTTGATGCATGACACATAATTCGAATTTAAATTTGTAATCTAAATTTTGCATATGTATCGTACATCTAATTGTGATAATATATACACTGTCAGCGCATATAAGATTTACTCGTTCAAATGCAAAGTACCAATATAAATGTGCGTAATAGTTATTTCACTTCACTAATAGTTTATGTGAACTAATAGAAGTACCAGCTTTGAATAAGGAGTTAAATAATTACAAATTTGGATTTAATATCCTTATTTTGGAATGCCACATTAGTAAAAAAAAAAAAGAAAATTTAGTTTTATAGTTAGGCGAAAATTTGAACCTTTTGAACTTTGCAATTAACCCCTTAGAGGACAAAATTGTCCTTGCATTATTTTGACTTTTTATTTACCTTGTTTTCCTTTCTTTTATTTCTTTTTCTCTTTCTTCTTTATTTAATTCTTCCTCTTTCCCACAAAAATCTTTATCTTAATGATTGAAATTAAAAAAGAGAAATTGCAGAGATCTATCTTCTTCTTAAATGATTAAAAAAAAATTCAAATCACTTTCCTAAAATAAAATTTTTTTAGCCTTTCAATTCTTTTAATTTTGGGTTTTCCTCTTTCCTTTCTAATTTCTCATTTTATTCTCAAGAAAATATCATAAGATGAAATTGTTTTCCTTTCTTTTATTTCTTTTTCTTTTTCTTCTCTCTTTCATCCTTCCCAATAGAAAATTCCATTTTAACGAAAATTTTTGTTTTGAGTTTGTAATTGCATATTTCTGGATGAAGGTTTAAAAGGCATCAAAAACTAATTTTGATTTTTTGTATGATGCCATGTGTCACAGATTTCAATAGATGATTATTAATCAGGTCACAATTTCATCTTAAGATATTTTCTTGGGAATAAAATGAGAAACTAGAAAGGAAAGAGGAAAACCCAAAATTAAAAGAATTGAAAGGCTAAAAAAATTGTATTTTAGGAAAGTGATTTGAATATTTTTTTTAATCATTTAAGGAGAAGATAGATCTTTGCAATTTCTCTTTTTTAATTTCAATCATTAAGGTGAAGATTTTTGTGGGAAAGAGGAAGAATTAAATAAAGAAGAAAGAGAAAAAGAAATAAAAGAAAGGAAAACAAGGTAAATGAAAAGTCAAAATAATGCAAGGGCAATTTTGTCCTAAAGGGGGTTAAGTGAGCAAAATTAAAGGTTAGGGGGTAAACTAAGAAATGGGGTATTCTTTAAGGGGATAAAATGTGATTAACCCTTTAATTTAAATAATGATAAATGCACACCCCAATTTCATCTTGTATTTCATATATGAATCAACGCATATCTTACCCAAAAAAAAAGAAAATTAAAGGTCTCATGCCCACAAACAAGCATTCCAAAAAAAAAAATTTTAAAAGGAAAGAAAAAATCAAAGCATACAAAACCCACAAAATAATGTTGAAATTCATTATCCAATCTCCAATACAACTAAATAAAAAGTTCAAACTGATTTGCAACTTTCAGTGTTCTTAATAAAATACTTTTAAGCCAAGCATGAAGTTTTAACATTAAATGTAATTAAGTGAGTACAATAACAGGGAAAATAAAGCGTGAAAACATTTATTATTTTTTATATATTTTAGATCAATTAAACTCTCTTTCAAAAAATAAGATCTTGACATTTGTAAACGAATCTAGTAAACAAATATAACATATCACAGTTAGGTGGCAATTTGCTCAATGAAATTGCTTAATTATCTCTAAAAATAGTGTTTTATTCAAAAAAAAAAAGAGAGAAAAACATTTTCTGGGCGGCCGTCGTTACCCTAAGCCGCTTCACATGTCGCTGAGTACACGATTCTCTTTTTGGCCCGATCAAGAACAATAGATTGAATACCGTAAGTCAAACGGCCAATGGTGACTTTTTACCTTGAAAGTTTTACACGCTCTAGCAACCCTAGTTCAGAATTCTAATGTATCAGCCAACAGCTTTTGACAAATTTCTTTCAAGAAAAATATTCAACTTCATCAAAAATTTTAAGAGAATGTCAAACTTATACAAATCACTAGTTTGATTTCTATGCTAGCTAATTAATATCATTTTACATATCTTTTTTTTTTAAAAAAAAAAAGTTAGCAGCTCTTGATGTAACACACTATCACGTTGCTTGTGAAAAAGCATATCCCATAATTGATTAATATAGTATTGATATTCACTCGTGGGCTAAAGTTGATTTGATGGTACCTAGCCAGTAGCCACCTATTAATTGTGGGAATCCATTCAAGTTACGTGAAACAATTGAAGTTTTTTTTAAAAAAATGTATTAAAACTGGTACACATGATGATTAATTTATGAGGGTAACAATGTAGACTTCTCAATTATTGGTGCAATCGTGCTTCTTTTCTTAAAATTAATTCGTTTTAGTGCTTTACGTACTTGAATTTTTGCAGGAAATCCAACAACAATGTCCAGAGGCGTACGCAAAGTTTAACTAAAACAGCAAACTATTGAATACCATGGAATGTAATGCTGGCAATGTTCGAGTGGTTCAATATTTGCAACCTTTCTTTCTCTTTCACGGGATTAAATTGGATTCTTTTTTGTTGACTTTGTTCAAGATTTGAAATAGATAGAGATTTTTGTTTTCGACTGGGAAACAATCAAGTGTGCAATGTCAAACTTTGAAAAATGAACCAAAAAAAAGAGTATATTACCCGATGTAAGAAGCTCGTTCTTGCGTCCCAAAACCCCCCAATCCCAAACCCAAAAAAGAATATTATATAACCAAAAGAACATTATAGGTTAAAAAAATGAAGCACAGATGAGCTGGTATTAATAGCTAAGGGATAATTTCACAAACCTCCCCTGAGATTTTTAATAATTACAAAGAGTTCTTCTCAAGTTTTAAAAATTACATATACCTCCCCCTACTTTTTTTGTTTAGTGACAATGTAAGTCCAACAAATGATTTTTTCTCAAAAATCCTTAATTGCCCTTTTGTACAAAACTAAGAAAGAAAAATAGTGCACTCAATCATTTTCTTCCATACTTTACACAAATCAACAAATCTAATCCCTAACAACCATCAAAGTATAAGTTCTAAATCCAAATAACAATCCAAAAGATCTCAAATTGCATATAAAGTACCAATACTTGCCACACAAAAAAAGAAAAAGAAAAAAACACATGCACAAACCCCATTGACAACCAATTTCATACCCTAAAATTAATTGTCAATGCTCAAATGTGTTTTCAGTACAAGTTAATTTGGCCTAAAACCACTATTACAACCCTCCTATGATTTTAAAAATATTAATATCTCAAAAGTAGAGAATAAATTCTACCTCCACAATAAAATTATAATAAAAAATTTCTAATGCAATGAAAGAAATTCTTATTAATTATTGATATTTTATAAAAAAATTTCTTGACAATAAATAAAATATGACAAATTCTACATCTTTAGTTCTTCTTCCTATTTCAATCATTAATTTCATTATTTGTTTTCTCTATCACTGGGATTCTTTTCATTTCCCTTTAATTTGACACATAATTTGCTCCCTCTATTGATTTAATAATTTCAATTTGCTAATATTCACAAAATTGAAGATAATAAAAACAAGTTATATTAATTAGAAAAGAGAGGAACAAAAATAGATAAGAGGCAAAAAAAAATAGATTATGTTTTGGTTTTTGAAAATTTATTGCCTTAAATTTAAAATTGTTTACCAAGTGAAGAGCATTATAGATATTTTACTATATCAAGAGAGGTAAGTGTAATTTCTTAAACTTGAGGGGAGCCAAGTGAAATTGTTACAAACCTCAAGGGAGGCTTCTAAAATTATCCCAATAGTTAATTACCTTCTTATAATAGGTCGACGTGTCAATTTATATCATCTTATGTACCCAACATTAGAGTTGCGGATTTTGGACCAAAAACATTCCTTTTTACAATAACTTTTGAAATCAGGTTACAAAAGTGTCTTGTCATGCATCTTTTATCTTTAGATCATATTACGTATTCAATTTCGCAGTATAATTGTGTGCCATTATTGCCCAAGTCCTAGAAGTGGTACTATTGATCACACCAAGGGAGTAATGTTCATTTTCTTTGTGTGTTAATCTAGGCAAAATTTTAGTAGGTCTCTTTTGTTTCTCTTGGTTCCTGTGCTATCTCTATAGTCTTATTGTGTATTTACACTTGGGGTTGTTCATTAATTAATTAATTGCATTTTTGAACATATAAAAATATCTTCTCCCCATATAAAACATCAGCAAAATGATATTCACCTAGGAGGCGCATGTAGGAAAACCATAAGCTTCGAGTTATATAACCACTTGATGTTTCGTTCATTAATTAATGGTGTTGGGATTCTAGTTTTTGAGAAACTAAAAATAGAATTACGCCAAGAAATGGGATTGATGTCCTCATATCTTTCTCGCTTTGGTGTAAGAAAATATGAGTTCAAGTCTAGTTGGAGAACAGAGATTAATGCAACCATGGGGCAACTAGGGGGCTGAGAGGCAGGGAATTAAGCTTTTCTCTATTGAAAAATTGAATTTTTTTTTTAAAAAAAATTGTGTAGATTTAAACTTTTGCCCCCGTCAAAGATTTCGAATAATATATGTAAGTTTTAATTGAATTACAATTGCCTTTTTTTAAAAAAAATATTTAATTTGGCCTATGGACGCAACTAAAAGATCATTGGTTTAGATTTATCAACTATTGCCCATTCTTTTTACTATTTTTTCGTGAAAATAAATAGTACAAAAGGGGTATGAGTCTTTCTCTTCTTTTTTCTTGATTTAGAAAAATAAAAAAGGGTATTAGTTGCGCTTTCCCGATGTTACCTTTTGACCGAATCAAAATCTAAACAAGACCACAACGTTTCTAGTTAAAATATAATAGCAACCCAGTATCACTATCTTCAACGTTTTCTTGTTAAAATATAATAGCAACCCAATATCACTATCTTAATTATTATGCACTTCTCTCATGCAGCCAAATTGCATTTAATAATAGGTGGTGCTACAAGTGACAACTCTCCCAAATCCATATCTTGTTTCTGAGGTCCTCATAAGCATAACCATCTAGACCAACCCTGCTCAATATGGTCTTTTTGGCTAGAAATATTTTTGGCAATAGACTCCCAAATATTTTCCTGAAATTTCGAATGTGTACTTTCTATCAAGCTCCCATCTTAAAATGGCAAACAAAATTTTAAAAAATTGGAAAAAAATCGACCAACATCTAATGTTGTTAACAAATTTTTTTCAAACTAAAAAGAAAAAGTTTTCTTGGCAAATCGCTCTCAGTAATTGTACACTTCCATCTTACCCGCATAGGTATGTACATGAATAAATAAATCAAAACTTGGGTAGAGCTGGTGTTCGTAGATCAAATGATCTAAATTATGCCATATCACTTGGTGAGATAGTGTGACACAATCTAGCCATTGAATTTTTGAAAATTAGATCTATCAAAATGTGAACCCAATAAATAATATGTCAAAAATCCTTAGTTATTCATGCCTAGCTTTTTTATTCACTAGTACTATTTATAGTTATTATTCTATTCCCAAATTCGTGACAGAGGACAGTAAGAACAAATTAAAAATAGAAAAATATAAGGATATCAAGTTAATAAAAGCTGTTTCTTGACTTCTTAGTAATCCGTGTGTAATTTATTTCTTTAGGATAACCATCCAAGTGAAGTTCTACGAAGACAAGAGAGAACAAGAAAAGGGAAAAAAAAAAAACAACCAAGAAAGTGTCCATAAAAAATGCTACATTTCCACCCAAAAAAAAAATTTAAAATGCACTTGTTTTTTTTCACCAATATAATACGTGCTTAGATTAGCAATTTGCAAAAATAAACGTCCTGTCTTTGCCAATCTAGAAATTTGAGGCATAAGAAATTTCTTTTACTAAATGAACAAGCAAATACTTTCGATTTGTCCTCGAAAAAGAAAAAAAAAATGCTTTCGATTTCTTGAAATTTACTATGATTTTTCGTGGTCAACCTGACAGCCTCGGCCTTTGCGTGTTCGCGTGTACGTGTTCCCCCCGCCCCCCGCCCCCACCAACCGCATGAAACGCAACAGAACAACGACATTTGTCAAAAAGTTTTAAACCCATCAGAAATAATTAATTAGCATTTAGGTGTAAATGTCCGCTTTCTGACAGTGTTATCCACTTGTCCTTCTGGCGTACCCTTTCTAGTGCCAAAAAAGTTCAGCACAATTAATTTGGTCAGATCTACCTCTGCTGTACATAATGTAAGAGATTGGATTTCAATTCTTATTTGGAAGTAGATTTTGACTGGTATTTAGTGGAAATTCATTAATACACATAAATTACGTGAACTTACCGTACACACAATTATAATTATTTCACCTCTCTAATTTTAGATACTTTTCAAATCAACCATTTTTTTGGAAAAATTAATGCCTTCTTCGCTTTTTTTATAATTGTTTTAATAAAGGAGGAATGAAATTTAAGAAGTGAAAAAAAAAAGAAAAATTAGAACCGATGATTTCTAAGTTTTGAACCCTCATTATAAAATAAAAAAAAAAGTTTTGAACCCTCAATTTTAACCACTAAACCCAAAAAAATTAGTATCTGAAACTACCCTTTAACGAGTGCTTATTTATATGAGCCTTCCTTAGCCAAACTTCTCTTAACCGGTGACTTCGCCTTTCTATCATATCTTTCTTATCCATGCAATGATAGTTGTACAATGACCTTGGAGACTTTATATCATGTAAGAGGTTAACTTTTATTTTTACTTTGAAAAATAAATGTAAAGGCTAATCTGAACTTTTATGCCATAAAAAATATTTAAAAGTGTTTGAGCTAGAGTAACCACAAGGCAACATCTCCATTTAGGATTGCAGTGCGTTTATAAAAAAAAATGTTTTTAAGCATTAAAAGTACTTCTATGATATTGGGTAACTAATTTCTTGTAATTTAAGGAGCCCATTTTTTGGTAATTTAAAAAAATTTTGTTGAAAAGTACTTGTTTCAGAAGTATTTCTTTATAAGCCACTGCAACTCTAGACAGGGCTTTAATAGAAGAAAATTGCATATTTTTTCTTTTCTCCATCGGATAGAAGTAAACTTCCTTTTTCCTTTTATTTAATCCAAACAAAAGTCATGCTTCCACTTTGTTCTCATCAATTTCGGTAAGTCTAAATAGCTATTTTCTTCGTAAGAAATCCTTGCTACTTTCTACAAACCTAATAAATCAATTCTAATAGAAAAAACTGTTCTATGGGTTTGCTCCTCTTGAAGAGTCTGACAATGCAAGTAATGTACAAAATGGTTAAAAATAAGATTAAAAAAGTATGAGCGCCTGTCTTATTGTGTTAATTTCAAAATGCTTGTACTCTAAGAAATTCTGGAAATTTTTGTCCAAAGGACAAAAGAAGAATTGATATTTATAAACTGGGCATGACATTTTTAAATATGGGAACATGGAAGGGGGTATTGTTTAGCAAATTTGATAAATTATAGTTTACCTTCCAAAATTGTTCAAGTGTCCCCAATTAGGCAGCAAGCGTAAATTATTGGGTAAGTTTTTGATACACTGTCAATGTATAATTTTTTTTATATTAATACTTTTAGATCATACAACATAATATGAATTAAAATTTAAAATTTAATTTTTGTACTTATAGCATACATCCATAGCTGTTAGCGTAAAAAAATCACTATACTGTCAATACATAAAAAGTTAATCATAAATTATTTCAAATTTGTAAAAAAAGTATCACAAATACAAGAACTAGAAGCTAATATTGTACGAAGAGTTAAGAAACATGATAAGTCGTGATTCCCCTATCCAATATTTATCTTGTCAATAGTTTCCGTTTCTGTATGCTTACAACCAATGGATGAGAAAATAATAATAGAGAAATCTCATGGCCCTTTCATCTCTCGGTGCACGGTATAGAACCAAACTAATCAAATATAAAAGGGCACTCATGAAATTTTTTTCATTTTTTAAAATCATCTCTAGATGGTTAAAATTAGAGAATTTTTTTTTTTTTTCAAAAATCACAACTACATTGCAATGCTGGAATCAATGCAAAATAACATATAATTTAGCAATGTCACAAACTAATCTATAAATGGTGAGAAAAAAATTAGCACATAGGATGACTAAACAACTCACATGTACTACAACTTGAACACGACTTCTGGCATCTCAACCTTGATCACCAAATTAAGTTCTCATTGCGATTAATTAAGAAATATTAAGTTTTAACTTATTTGGTCAAAGAGCTAAAAGTCAAGAACAAAGGAGAATCCTTCCATAATCTTCTAAATTGTAACATTATTTTATTCAACAAATAAAAATTGTAAAAGTGTATTATTGCACTAAGATGTTTGAGTTATACAAGAAACTATCAATATTTAATAATCTAAATCTTCACTATCGACCAAGCATTATAACCATTAACATGGCATGATGAATTATCTTTACTATCTACGTGCCGGCTCGCATAGATAAATAACAAAATCGTCAAAGAAATTTGCAAAATAATAATAATAATAATCACGCTCAAGTTTCCGCATTCAAGACAAGACTAAATTACTAATCTAAAATAACTAGAACTACCAAACTCTTTTACGTCACAAACTCTCATCATTCGGTTATCAAACCTTTCCGTGCTCAACCTAAATAGCCTTGCTCGAGTATTAATTTGCCTCAATTCAAGCAACAGAATATACTGTTCCTAGAGATGCTAAGCAAATTATTTAACCAACTTTTGTACGTAAACCTCCATTTTCGACACACTATTGACTTTGGATAGGAACCACAAGGCAAAATTTAGAAACTTAATAGACGAAAACTGCACATTTTTTCAGTTTCTTTTGTCCGTCGGATGGTAGAAAACTCCACTTTTCTCTCTCTCTTTTTTTTAATCCAAAGAAAGGTCATGCTTCCATTTTGGTCTCATCAAGTTTGGTAAATCTAAATAGCGCTTTCTTTTTTTTGTAAGAAATTCTTACTAGTTTGACGAACCTAATAAATCAATTCTAATAGAAAAAATGGTTCCATGGTTTGCTCGTCATCAAGAGTCTGACCATGCAAGTAATGTACAAAATGGTCAAAAAAAAGATTAGAAAAGAATGAGCGTTTGTCTTATTGTGTTACTTTCAAAATGCTAGTAGCCTAAGAAATTCTTGAAATTTTTGTGCAACAAAAGTAGAATTGATATTTATAAACTGGGCATGGCGTTCTTAACATGTGGGAACACAGCAGAGGCTAATATTCAACAAATTTGAGAAATTGCTGTCTACTTCTAAAATTATTCAATGTTCCTACTCAGCCAGCAGGCACAAATTATTTCACATTGTAAGAAAAGTATCACTAAACATGAGAACTATAAGCTAATACTGTATGAAGAGTTAAGAAACATGCTAAATCGTAATTACCCTAGGCCCTGTCCCATATTTATATTGTCAATTGGTTTTCCCTTTGTGTATGCTTAAAATCAAGGGATAATTTTAGAAACCTCCCCTGAGGTTTCTGACAATTTCACTGAGCTCCCCTAAGATTTGAAAAATTACATTTACTTCCATTGATTTGATAGTTTTAGTAACAAAACCTTAAAATAATATTGACTTGGACAATTTTTTTAAATGAATACCCAAAATTGCCCTTGTGGAATGACTTTTAATTTATTTCCCTATACAATTATAAGATTATTTAGTATAATTATAAGAAAAATGTGCCAAAATTTTCAACTCCATATCTATTATTTGATAAACAACTATAATAATAATTTTATTACTATGATATGATATTTTTGATAGTATTTTATTATGGATTTAGATTTATAAGATAGAAAGAAAATGTTGAAATAATTCATTTAGAGTTTATAAATTTTTGGAGTAGTGAGATTATCATAATTTAGTAGTGCTTTTGGGCCATTTCTTTTTGATTTATTGTTAATTTTAATACCAAAAAATAGAAGAAAAATCAGTAAAAACATTTGATTACATATAAAATTAACTCGTCAAAAAAATCACTAGTTCGACATTTAATTATAATAGAAACCTAGAGGCAATAATGGTAGTTCTACAATTTTATTGACAAAAAATTTTAAAAAAAGGAATAAGAAGGAAAAAGAATGAAAAAATAATTTTAAAACTCATTCTAAATATAAGCATACCAAATAAGAGAATTTCATTAAAATATTTAAGGGTAAAATTGTCATTTTAAATGATAAGGGAGGTATGTGTAATTTTTTAAATCTCAGGGGAGCTCAGTGAAATTATCAGAAATCTCAGGGGACGTTTCTGAAATTATCCCTAAAATCTATGGATGACAAAAAATAATGATAGAGCGATCTCATTGCCGTTTTAATCTCTCGGGATACTGTATATAACCAAACTAACCAATATAAAATGGCACTTATGAAATTTGTTCATTTCTTAACAACCATCTTGGGATGGTTAAAATAATTGAGAAATGTTTTTTTTAATTATAGCTACCTCACAACCTTGGATCACTACAAATACCATGTAATTTTGAAATATCACAAACTCACCTACAAATGATGGGAAAAATACTAGCATATAGTAAAACTAACTCACCTATAGCGCGGGTTGAACTCACGACTTGTGGAATCTCAATTTTGACAACCAGATCAATATTTCATTGGCAAATAATTTGAAAATATTAAGTTTTAGCTTATTTGGTCAAAGAGCCAAAACTGAAAAACAATGGATAAACCTTCGACCTTCTAAATTATAGCATCATTTTATTCAACAAATAAAAAATGTAAATGTATATTATTGCGAAGCTGTTTGAGTGATACAAGAAACTGTCAATCTATGATAATCTAAATCTTCACCATCGACCAAGCCTTCTAACTTTTAACATAGATATATAACAAGTCGTCAAAGAACTTTGCAAAATTGAATAAAAAAGATCACTCTCAAGTTTCCACATTTAAGAAAAGACTAAATTACTAATCTAAAATAAACTAGAACTACAAAACTTTCACGTTACAAACTCTCATCATCCGGTTATCAAACCTTTTCGTGCTCAACCTAAGTAGCCTTGCGCAAGTATTAATTTGCCTCAATTGAAGCAACACGATATACTATTCCTAGAGATGTTAACCAAATTATTTAATCAACTTTTGCACGTAAACCTCCATTTTTGACACACTATTGACTTTGGATAGTAACCGGTGAGCACCCGAATCCATTTGTAACAACTTGTCACCGTCATATTTTGACAATTCATTAGCATTTTTACTGCCTTTTTTTTTAAATCCACCTAAAAGTAGTAGAGTTAGATATAGACTCTGATCTATTCATTTAGACACATTCACAAGGGATTACACGACGAAGGGTATCATAAAATTTTACATCCTAATTTTGATTTGATGTAACTTCACATGCTTCAATGGAGTTTTTTTTTTTTTTTTGTATAAATCATAGGTATCCGCATTAGTTTTATGATTTGCGAATAGTCCTGTTTGAACCAAGTCGGACCCCTTGTAAAAAGAATCTCTCCCAACGTTGTTCTTTCCTTCCACTTGAACCAACATCTGTTAGTTCAATGGAGTATTTTTACTATGCTGAATGTCTGCAAAAGTGATCCTAAGTCCATATATTTATAGTCCCTGGTCGTCAAAATAATTGTCATCATGAAGTTTTTCTATAAAATTCTGGGTTTTTGGTTGTAATTTTTCATTTATTTGTTTATTTTTTTGTATTAGGTTCATGATGGATATTAGAATTTTAGAAAAAAAAAAACTTAAAATTCCTCTAGAATTTCTTTTCAAATTTTGCAAAAATAAGTTTGCGAAAACAATAATTAGGCAGTCAAGTTATTTTATGAAGGGTTATATGATTATACAAGCGTGGCCGAAACACCTGCCTAGAGGAAAATGTGGCTACAATGTAAACCAATGGTTTCTAGAGTTTGTTCAAAGTTCGTTGGTTGGATAATTTCCTAAATCTAGTTTGACCAATTTTTAGGTTTATTAAATTTTTCAGTTCATCTAAATAAGCATAAAGTTTGATGCCATCAATTTTAAAATAGAAACCAAAGATTGTGAAGTCAGTTTGATATAAATTTATCAAACTTAGTTCAAAGTCATAAACATGTCAAGTTCAAATACAATATACAAGCTCGTTAAGAAATCAAACCAAACTTCAATGCTCAAATTGGCTCTATTTGATTCTTTTGAGCCAATTTATAGTTACATCATAATTTGGCATATTAGACGAGCTTTAACTTAGACATGGCAATACTAAAGGAAAAACCAAGAAGTAATGAAAAGATGTTGCATAAAAAAAATATGGGAACAATTACAGCGGCGGCTAGAGCAGAATGCGCGACCGCCTGCCATTCATCATCACCCATCGCCACCGTACAAGCTTGCTGTGGCCATCGACTCTTTTTTCTCGGGTAGCAATTTCAATAATCTAGTCTATAACTCAATTTATGGGCACTAATGGACTATTGACAACCAAGTAGTGATGGTACTTGTTGTTAACTGGGTGACATTGTTGCTATAAATTAGTTAGAGCTTTGATAATTCGTTGAATTTTCCATCTGATATGGTACTACTGTGCTGTTGCCTTTTAGTTGTCTGGCGAATTGGTTTTGATAGTTGGTTGGGTTATTTTGCTAAGCAAATTATTGGTACTTTGCTATTTCTATGCTGGTGAATTGGAGAATGAACTTGGTGGATTTTTGGGATGCATTTGCATATTTTCTGGTTGAATTGGTCAATCGACATTGATTTAGGGATTTCAATTTCTCATTACGGTTCCTTGGCAAGGCGAATTCTTTATTTTCTTGGGGTGAAATTGTCCTTATTGGAATTTGATTGGTAATTTTATTTGGTGACAAAATTGGTTCATTATTGAAATTCTGGTTTGGGTGATTGGTCAAATCTGTTGTACTGGTTAATTGATTCATTAGTCGATTATTCATCTTCTGGACTAATTAAGGACGACAACGGCCAAGAAAAATCGCGCCACTAAGAAAAAAACTAACATTCCATCACCACAACCCACCATTAGGAAGACTAAGCCTTTTGTTGCCTCTACTTCAGGGCAAAAGTCTCGGTTAGGTCAGGATAGAGGAATACATATAGAGTCACCAGCTCACTTTGGGAGAAACTTGAACTTTACTAGAGAGGATGATAAACGCTGATACACCACTTGTTGTGAGAGCGCGTATCATTGCTAGTAAGTTCATCCACCAACCTATACTAGAGACTTTACAAATTGCCAATGAGGTGGATGAAATGTTTACGATTATTGGATGGAGTAACTATACTCGAATTCAATATCCCGCCTTTGTTGAGTTGACTGGGGAGTTCTACGCCACATTCGAGTTCGAGTTACCTAATGAATTCACTGTCAACACCCCCAATGTGATTAGGTATCGACTGTTGGGTAGGGAGTTTAGGCAGTCGATCACTGAGTTCAATCTCACTTTTGGTATCATCGATAGAGTCCAATCTGAGACAAGGGAATATATTGATAGCGCTTGTGACTATGTTGAGCTCTTCTTCTCGACACATTTGGTGTTGTGGCAAGAGTTATCTGTTGATAGGGAGCGATATGACCCGAGCTAGTCTAAGAGCTCTTTCCTTAAGTTCCTTGCTTGGCAATATGTTTAGCATTTTTTTGCCTATAACTTCTCTAGTAGGAGAGACGGCTTGGGTATCTTGGCCAAACCCGAGTACTTCTTTTTGTGGTGCATGCTGAATAATATTAAGGTTAATCTCGGGTGCTAATTAGCCACACAATTCAAGTTGATTCTGCCTAAGAAGAACAAACCACTTATCCTGGGTTCATACATTACTCATTTGGTAGTTAATCAAGGCGTTTTAGATTTGGCTAACCATGATTGCATCTAACTTGTCCTATGGAGTCTTTAGATTTAGGTTGCATGGAGAAAATGGGGGTTGTGGAGTGCATTCTTGGTGAATATATGTTTGCCCCGCCAAGCCCTATTTAGCCACCTCCTCGACGAGCAAGCGTTGACAAGATCACTCGCGTACCGATGATTTGCTTCATAATGACCCAGGACCTTCCACGTTGGCCCCATCGCCTCCATTTTGTGGGGACGAGTACTACCAAACTCTTCACAGAGAGATGCAGCAGATGAGTGGGCATCTCACTCGCTCGAGCTCTATATTACTCGGATGACACAGAACTTTTCCTCCATATGAGATGCAGCTTTCTTTCATCATGTGTGTTTCAACGCACCTTTTCCTCCCAAGACGCAGCTGTCTATTACCTCCTCCATGTTCAGGGAAGTGCTGTTGTTCTCTTTCTTTTTATTTTGTTCTTTATTTCTTCCACTGGGGACAATGTCATAATTAGGTGTGGGGGAGGAGTTATGTTAATTAATTAGGTTTACTTGTGAATATTTTTATATTGGCTAGTTACTTTTGGACATCTTTTCTCTTTGAGTAAAATACAAAAAAGCCTCCTGTGGTAAACCTAATATATAGAAAAGCCCCTCGTGGTTTTAAAATATACAACACGACATCCCGTATTTTGAACTAAATTGTAAAGGTGACGGAATCCGTTAAACTTAACGGAAATAACTTATTGGAACCTAAAAAATATTTTTTTATACCTAATTTTTAACAAATATACATATTCTACCCCTTAATCCTCAATTCTCTCTATTTAGAGAATAAAACAAATAATTTTTTTGAGTAGTCTTTTGCTTAATTATATCAAGGCATTTTGGTCATTTCGTCTATTTCCGTTAAATTTAACGGATTCCGTCACCTTTACAATTTAGTTCAAAGTACAGGATGTCGTGTTGTATATTTTGAAACCACGAGAGACTTTTCTGTATATTAGGTTTACCACAGGGGATTTTTTTGTTTTTTATCCTTTCTCTTTTTATGGGCAGTGATGAATTTGTGCAATCAAGATGCAAGTGTATGCGGTAAATTTGTATTGGTTGGGCATCTTATTTTTCTTGATAAGGACTCTAAGTGATGAATATGCTGAATTTGAAAAATTTGAGCCACTCTGTGAGTTTATTAGGCCTATTGTTGAGCATCTTGTCTTAATTTGCTCTATTTTTCGGTTGTTGAGTGGTTATCGCCCATCGTTTGTCATTTTAGAATTTGCTCTGGTATACATGTCAAGACCACATTTTTGTTGACTTTGACGCTGGAAAATGACAAGGGCACTTAGGATTTCAACTCTTTTGACTTTCTTAAAGACCTGCCAATCTTTTGTTTACCATTAGTGAGCCAGGTTTGAGCCTGTGACATTTTCTTTGTTTTAAGTCATAATCGATACCTGAGACCTCCCGTTTTAGACATTCTTGTTGAGTCTCATGTCAAAGAAGTATCTTTATTTAATTGCATGGAGATTTTCTGTGTTGATACAAGGCGATGTATGAATTTTAGCAAGGGTTAGCATTTGAGAAAAAAATAAATGAGAAAAGTGTATGTTGAAAAAAAAGAAAAAAGAGAAAAAAGAAATATATATATTCCAAAAAAAGAGAAAAATGTTATCACATATTTTTGGGCATTATGTGGCATTTGGTGATCAATGACAGAAGCCCAAGAGCATGCTTTCACTTGCTGAGTTATTGGAAATTGTAAGAAAACCTTTGATTATGTGGACTGATGTGAAGTTGATATTTGATTTTATGCAATAACTTCCTGACATCTTCTTTGTCATGTTTACACATTTTAATCCATCTTTCTTTACTACCCTCGGCCTAAACCCCATTACAACCTTATTTAAGTCCCTTGAATTTTGGTATTAGATTTACTATTAGTGGTAGAGATGCGATACCCGATCAAATATATGGTACAGTTATTCCATAGTATTGATTTGAGAGTATAGTATGCCTATACACTTTTGTGAGTCACGAGTGCCTTTGTTAAAATTTCTTGGGAATATTGTTAAACTTCAGTGTATTTTGACCTTGGAAAACTTGTTGGGATAATAGGGTGTCTGTGCTGATATAAACTGCTCCAGAATCTTGGTATCTTGATTGTGTTTCTGAGCTTGGATATGTTTGAGGACAAGCACAGTTTATGTGTGAGGGAAATTGATAGGTTGCAATTTTTTCATTAATTTTATGATTATTTCCTTATTTTATTTTACCAAATATTGCGTTAATTGGTGGATTCTACTTATTTTTTATAATTATCGTTGGTGTAGAGATTTGGATAAAAAGGAAGCAAAAGACGCGAGTTCTTCACTAAATTTACTGTTCGGTGTGGTCACGTCAAAGTTAAATTCTGCACGTCCGGGAAGCTCGGGAGTTGACTCTAATATCCAGCCGTTAAATTTTGAAAGTCGAGACTCGGATGTTTTATCAGATGGTTGATGTTGACTTTTTTCTTTTTCGGTTAAAATAGGATTTGTCTGACAATTTGACTTGAGTTAGTATTAGTAGTTTAGTAGTAGTAGAAAACGAAAAACTAGTGACTTTATCGTTTGATTATTCTTTCTGGTCTCAAAAATAGATGACTAGTCAGAGACTAGTCAAGGAGGTATCGGATATTATTCAGTTGAGCCGCAAGACTCAAAGGACAGGTTCTCTTCTTTTTCTTTTCCTTTCTTCGAATAAAAATATAGTATCTTTGGAGAAATACTAATGTCAATGAACTCAACTAATTCGTGTGGGATTTTCTCAATAGAGATAAATCAAATTTCCATTTCTGGTCAAGAAACAATAGAGGATTTGGTTTATCAAGAATTGTGAGATCGAATTGGTTTTATTTATTACTTCAATTTTCTGGTATTCGTATATTCTCTACTTTAATTTCTTATGATTGTTGTGTTATTAGAATATTCAGGGCCCGGAATTTAGATTAATTTAATAAAATCAATTAGGCAATTAAATTAGTAATTGTTTAATTGTTCTACATTAGTGGTAACAGGCATGATTGAGTTTGTATCATAACAATATATGGGCTAACTTAAAATAACCCTCATAGCGTGTTATTTGGATAAAACAGAGTTTTTCTAATTCTCAAGACAATTGGAAAATTGAACTCTAAGGTCGTACATAGGGT